>NC_055699.1:23322348-23532243 GCF_017639745.1 Melanotaenia boesemani | reverse complement strand
TTTTTGGATGTTGCAGGGACAGACGAGGACACCAGGGCTTTTATTCACTGGCAGGCAGCCAATCCCTCATTGTTCACAGGAAGGAGGTATGCCAATACTGAAGCTTACAAGTAAGTATAAATGTATGTATAATTGTTTAGATTAGATGCTGAATCCAGAGGGAAGTTCGACATACATCCCCAGACCCCTCTTCTGTCCTCTGTCCTCTGTCCTCTGTCCTCTGGTCCAACTGGGGTGTCCCCCACGGGACATGGTGGGTGGGTTATGTGTGACATGATTGTGTGATAGTGAGTGCTTGTGGGTACGGTGCAGGGGAGGGTGTGAGTGTGGGGTTATATGGGGTGGAGATTGGAGTAGGTGGAGGATGGGGGGAGGGAGGTTGATGGCGCCCTGGTTCCCGGGGTGTGTGGCTTGAACATCCGGGTGTGTGCTGGCCTACCCCGTGGTTGTCTGGGGGAGGGCTGGTTTTTCTAGGCATGTTGCAGGCCCTCTGCCTTTGGGGGGTGGGGCGGCCGCCTCTGGGCTCCTGGGACCCTGGGCCCTTCACTCGGGCTGCCCTGGATGGCTGGTCCCTGGCGGGGCCGTCGGCTGCCAATCTTGGCCCACTGGTGCCTGTGCCCCAAGACCGCGGGGGGCTCTTGCTGGGGCTCTCCTCTGCTGCCCTTCAGGTGGGGCTGTAGTCGTCTTCGGAGTAGAGTGGTTTGGGTTCGTGCTCCGGGGCTGCTGCTGAGGGTCCGGGTCTCTAGGCTGCCCTGGTCTGCCTCTGACCTCCGTAAAGGCCGCATTTGGACGCATTTGCACAATCTCACTCACCACTCCTCATCACTGATCACTCTTTATTCCTCATGCTCTGCATGCTGACAGTCACTGAGTTGTCCAGTGAGTTTATATACTAAGAGATAATTCTTCTTTTCCCTGTGAGTTCGTATCTGGTCGCTGTTGTGCTACCTTCATGATATGTCTCTGTGATTTGGTTATTATTTAAGAACTCTTAATGACTAGCAGCTCTGTTTTTTTGTAAAAGTTGTAGGAAATGTTCTGGTGTGTTCATGTACAGGTGTAACAGTTTGTTGTCTGGTGATGGTGTGGATTGATGGGTCGAATCAGATTATCAAGAGGAGCCTTATACCCATAGGCCTCCCCTTGGCAGAGCAAATTTGTTCAGCACAATACAGCAAAAAAAAAAAAGAAAAGAAAAAAGAAAAGAAAAAAAGAAAATCAGAGTTAATAGAGATCATTAACCTCTAACTTCCCTTTCCTTAGCTGAGGGAATTATTTTAATTAATGGAATTATTTAACAAAGCTGTTTGATATGTTCATGCAGCTGCTTTAACTTCCAGCTTGACTACATGTCATACATGAAGATAAGCTTAAATATTTATAAGTCTAACTGAAAAGATAATTGAAAGCAATATTTATCAAATAATGTTAAATTTCACGTAGTATATGTATTGATTACAAAACACAATGCCAAGATTTTTTTTAAAAAAGTTATTCTTAATAAAGAAAAGATTATTATGGATTTGTTTAAAATTGAATTTAGTAGAACAGACATTAATAAATGCATTCTCTCTTGTGGATAATATAAAGTAGCTCATCTAAACCAGCTAAGCAGTAGTAAATATTGTGAGTAAAGCCTAAAAGAACTCCAATAATTTTTTATGAAGCAAAAGTTTAAACAGTTTAAATTCAAAGATGTAACGCTTCTTCCAGGAGACCAGTAGAGGGCAATCATGTTCCTCTCCAGAAATCATTTTTAGATCTTTGAAACCAAACACATCATAATCTATTTAAATATAATGTTTCCAGTGAAAGTCAAGTAAGGAAAATGTTCGTGAAGGATGATAATTTTGAGGTTAGAGCTGATCTGTAAACATTATTCACCAGAAATCAACATTCATATTCAGATACAGATAAAAGTCTAAAATGTCTAAAATGTCAAAAAGTGTTTTTAGTTCACATCAGGGTTTTCTATTGTGACTAAGATGGATGGGTGTGCATCACTGAGATAAGGCTGGAAAAAAGGATGAATGTACATGTATCATTAATCTGAAGAACTAACTTGTTATGTAGGCCCTCGTGTCCTGGGGGCTGGTTGGGTCAGGTGACCTTCCTCCACATATTCCTTCTGCAGTAGGATGCCCACTGTCCTAACTGAGGGCCTCTGTGAATGGTGGTGGTGGAGCCCCACCTGTTTTTCAGCCCTCAGCCTTTTCTATTGGCTATAATACATTTTAAACATCCAGTAAGCTATGTATGAAGACTTGTGGGTTAATTTCAAAGTGGACAATATTAAATAGTGGTTAACAGCATTGAGATAGCTTAACAAAACCCCAAAGAAAATCAATTTCTAATTAGGAAATTTCAATGAACTAGATCTCATGATTGTAGCTACTGAATGCTGTTTAATTGGGTAGAATTGGCAAAACAACAATGACATTATACCTTACCTGTTTGAACAACATTTTTATATTTCATCTTCATTTGCTGCCTGTTGGGTTGCACCTGCATATTAAAAATACACACACATGGATGACACATCACATAAACCTGAATAAATGAGTGAGATACAAATGTTTAATAAGTGAAACACTCGACATAAAAAAATAATACTACTCACGCATTGACTCATGGGCTATTTTCAGTTTGGTTTCACCTTGGTCATTTTTGGTTTCTAGTTTGGTTTTTCATCCTGCGTATTTAATGACTTCATCATCACTGTTTGTCAGAGTTTTTCATGTCTATTTTCACAGTTTCCAGTTTTAAGTTAATCGGTGTCATGTCAAGTCTTGTTTTTGGTTCTGGAATAAATCACTCGTCTACTCAATTTTTGCCATCTGTTTTTAACTGTCTGTGAGTGGGTCCATACTCACCAACGGAACTCATTACAGTTAGTTGGAAAATCCAGCACCTCAGGGAGGCCTACACTGGGATGGACATACTTAATACTTGGTCTAGATATTTCAGATCAACTACAATGACTCACATCAATCAGGAACTGATGCTGAATATGATTGAGTCCAGCAGTTTTACTGGACACAGAAACAACAGATGGATTATCCATCAATTAGAAGAACAGTTATGTATGAGAGGGAATGGCTCATCCCACCAGAGATCCAGTTGAAGACTACATGAATCTTTCAGACTTTGCTCACATAGAGATACGAAGGTGTCCATCTCTACATATTTTAGGACATTATGCAGCTTGGGCCAGTGCCTCACATATAGACCAACTAATTTTATATCCTCTCTGCATGCAGAGAAGGTGTGTAAGACGGGTGGGAATATTTAATGCTGGTGCAAGAGAACTTTTTTTCTACTTTGTTGCCCCCTAACAAAGAATAATTCAGCATCCTTCTTGCATCTTGTCTCTTCTTTGAGCTTTCTCCAGTCAATAAAAGTCAGTCCGATGTTGACTCTTGTCTTATCTCTTACTCTGTCATTTTCTCTCCCAGCCTCTGGGCGGCTGCCATAGGTCAGGCCTATCTGGTGATAGTGGGTCAGAACCTCTCTGGTCAGCTGTTTTTTTACAATCTGTCATCATTTGATAAAGTTCTTGATGCTCTTTTTTTTTTTTTTTTTTTTTTTTTTTTTTTTTTTTTATTGATTTTATCAATTGTATGAATACAGACAGAAATACAAGACAGAAAACAAAACTACAATAAAATAAAATAAAATAAAATAATCCCCCCCAAAGCTAACCATGAGCGCTGCAATATATAGTTCTGTAAAACATAAGTATACAGGACCATTTGTGTACTTACGAAAAGAATAATTGTATAATCAACAGGGTTACAAGGGACAGTGGAATGATCAGCTTATATGCAACAGATGAAAGAGGAAAAGGGCAGTCAGGTTTTCTCTTCCAGGGATAAATAAAGTTATGGTTTCTGTAAAAAGGAGTGGAGAGGTTCCCAGATCTTCCAGAATGTGTCAAGTTTGTGATTGAGATAGTGTGTCAACCTCTCAAGTGGAATAAAGGCAGAAATCTGTGATATCCACATGTCGACAGTAGGGACCTGAGAGGATGACCACCTCAACAGAATACATTTCTTAGCAAGAAAGGTAAGAACTGTTAGCAGAAATCTTGTGTTGGTGTCAAGAGTAGTATCTGAGGTATAATTCAGAAGATAGAAGGAGGGAGTCAGCTCAAAATGTTTCCCAATAACCTCTTGAATTACAGAGTGGACGCCCCTCCAGAAGGTCTGAATACAATTACATGACCAAAACAGGTGGAAAAAAGTACCTTTACATAATTTACACTTATAACAAGCATCAGAGGTGTCAGGGAACATTTTTTGGAGGCGAACCGGAGTGTAATAAGTTCGGTAGAAAAATTTGAAGTTCTGTTCATGAACAGAAATTGAGGTGCATTTGGGGAAAACCCCTCTACAAATCTTGTCCCAGTCGACAGAGGTAAACGTCGTCCCCAAATCATGCTCCCACAATGGTTTCACAGAATCATAACCAGAAGAGCCAGAATGAGTTAATGAAGCATAAATCTTAGAAATAAGTCCCTTCGGGGATTTGAATGAGATTATTGTGTTTTCCAACTCCGATAGCCTCACGCGAATCTGACCTGTTCTCAAAAGAATCCCCATAAAGTGGCGAATTTGAAGATATTTATAGAAATCTTTATGGGGAATATCAAAATCAGTCCTTACTTGCTCAAATGATTTAACAGAGTTAAAATCCAAAAGGCTGTCAAAGTTTGACAGGCCCTTAGATGCCCACTCCGTCAAGCCAATATTCCTGATCTGTGTTGGTAAATCCGGATTCAAGGCCAGGGGAGACCAAGGAGAAAAAGCAAGGGGAATATTTAGATGTTTCTTTACATCTCTCCAAACTAGTAGTGTGTTGAAAACAATTATGTTCCTAGGAAGATTTAACTGTTCTATATTATTGATAAACGGGAGGGAGCTGAGTGTTCTGGGGTAGCAAGATTGAGATTCAAGATCAAGCCATAGGGAATCCTTCCTGCTCACAAACCAATTCGACATTATTCTAAGTTGTGCAGACCAATAATACAGTTGGAAATTGGGCAAGGAGGTGCCTCCAAGATCCTTTGGCCTGGTAAGTAGAGAGAATTTGACTCTTTGATGTTTATTATTCCAGATGTAGCAGGATATGTGGGAGTTCAGAGATTTGAAGAGTGCGGGGGTCAAATAACACGGGAGATTTTGAAATAAATAGTTCAGCCGGGGAAGAACATTCATTTTTATGGTATTGATTCTCCCAAGAAAGGAGGTTGGAAGAGGAGTCCATTTTATCAAATCATTTTTAATTTTTTGGAGTAAGGGTGAATAATTTGTTTCAAACAGATTATTTAAATCAGAGGCAACAAAAATACCCAAATATTTAAAACCTTTCGTGGATATTTGAAAGGGGTGATGTGTTGACATATCCTGGGGGATATTAAAGGGGGTAGCGACTGACTTACCCAAGTTAGTCCTATAACCCGACAGGGCGCTAAATGTATCTATAGATTCCAAAACTGCTGGAATTGATTTACAAGGATTGAGCAAATATAAAAGGACGTCGTCAGCAAATAAAGAAATAGTGTGGTTTGCCTCACCTGTTCTAACCCCAGATATATTAGGGTTAGTTCTGATTACCTCAGCCAAGGGTTCAATAAATAATACAAATAGTAAGGGCGACAAGGGGCACCCCTGTCTGCAACCCCTACGCACTGGGAAGCCATCAGACATCAGACCGTTTGTATTGACCATTGCTATTGGATCTGAATAGAAGGATTTAACCATATTAATGAAATTAGGACCCAGACCGAATTTTGCCAGTGTCAGGAACAGAAAGGGCCACTCCACGCGGTCAAAGGCCTTTTCTGCATCCAGCGAAACAATAAGTGCTGGGTCATTATGGGTGTTAAGAAACTGGACCACATTAAGGGCGCGACGTACATTATCTGAGCCATACCTCATTTTTACAAAACCCGCCTGGTCCGGATTCGTTATTTTTGGGAGAATGTTTTCCAGTCTTCGAGCCAATACCTTCGCAATAATTTTATAATCCACATTGAGGAGACTGATGGGCCTGAATGATGAGCAGTCCAAAGGATTCTTGTCTTTTTTTAGAAGTAAACTAATAGAAGCATATTTCCAGGAGGGAGGGATGCCATCTCTCAAGATATTGTTAATGGCAGGCATAAAAATAGGCTGGATCTCTGGCCAAAATGCTTTATAGAATTCCAGCGGGAACCCGTCCGGACCTGGACACCTCCCACTTGGCATGGATTTAATTGCAGCCCAGATCTCCTCTGGAGTGAGCTCCGCATCCAGGCCGGAGCGGTCCTCCTCTGTAATGGTGGGCAAAGAGATATTATGCAAATATGAACTGATTTCAGTAACGTCGGTTTTGTCTGCACTGTACAAGGATTTATAAAAGTTACGGAAAGCATTGTTTATTATTGTCGGGTCATGAGTGATATCTCCGTTCTGCATCCTTATCATGTTAATTGAGCGATCATTATTTTGATTTTTCAATTGGTGGGCAAGAAGACGACTGGCCTTATTCCCAAATTCATAGTATTTTTGTTTAGTGTAAAGCAGTAATTTCTGGACATGACGAGTGTGGTCTAAATTAAGTTCAGTCCGTACAGCCACTAGCGCCTTTAAGTTTACAGGTGTAGGTGATTGTTTATGAATTTGCTCCAATCTGGCCACTTCTTCCTCAAGGTACTTTCTGTTTCTCTCGAGAGCTTTTTTCTGGTAAGAGCTGTAAGATATGAGTTGACCACGTAAAGTGGCCTTGGCTGCATCCCAAATCATGGCAGAGGACACTGGTGAGCTTTTATTTTCGAGCCAGAATCGCGAAAGGCTATTCCGGGCAAAGGCACAAAAGGAGTTGCTATCCAAATAAGATGTATTGAATCTCCACATAGGAGTTCTGGGAATATTAAATAACGGGTTAATATATAAATGTACTGGAGCATGATCTGACACGACAATGGGATCTATGCAGCAGGTCTGGACCGAATTTATAAAGTTTTTGGGAATGAGAAAATAGTCCAGCCTAGAATACGAACCATGGGGGTGTGAATAAAATGTGTAATCTCTTGTTTTCGGATTTAAGTATCGCCATATATCAACCAGTCCAGTGTCAGAACCTAAATTTTTGAGGACGGCTGATGATCTTGGATTAGACGCGTTTGCGGAGGAGGATCTGTCTAGAGAAGGGTTCATAACGCAGTTGAAATCGCCAGCTAGAAAACCGAGACCATTGCAATGTTGATTAAACAGCAAAATCATGTGTGACATAAATTGGGGCGAATCGTTATTAGGGGCATAAATATTGAGTATAGTTATATGTTGTTTAAGGGTTGAACCCCTGATCAAGACAAATCTCCCCTCCGCATCTTTTTCTTCATGTTCCAAAACAAAAGGAAGATTCTTGTGCATGAGAATGGCTGTGCCTCTCTTGTTCTGTGAGTGGGAGGAAAAATAGACTTTGCCAACCCAATCCCTCTTAAGTTTCAGATGTTCTGTGTCAGAGAGCCTGGTTTCTTGAAGTAATGCGATATCAGATTTTTGTTTTTTTAAGTAAGTTAAAACCTTCTTCCTTTTAATTACGTGACCTAAACCCTGGACGTTCCAAGTAGTGATTTTAAGTGAATCAGACATTGAAGCCACAGAGTTGGAAAAAGATTAAATAAATACTGACTATGGTGAAAACAATCAAAATACAAGCAGATTCATTAAAAAAAGATGAAGGTGACCCTCGACCCAGGTCGACTATCAAAGGAAAAATAGGAAACGAAGAACATGAACTGCAGCGCATCCCCTCCCCTATCCTGTCCCCAAACGACAGGAAAAAACTACCCCACAAGAAGTCACAGGACATTCTAAGTAAAATCCAAGTCCTGAATTAACAAGTAGATCACAGTAACAACTAGGACACCCAGGACAACGCCCACCCCCCAGGCCAAACAACAAACACCAATGGAGAGAAGAAAAAAAAAGAAAAGAAAAATATACATCCCACAGTAAGGAGTTTTTCAACAGAACACGGACCATACCAAATGAGTGTGGTAAAACACAGACTGAACAAGAGGCCGATATAAGAGCATATAAGCTGTTAATGGCTAACTTCCGTGAGTCCATGTAATGATAAAATAAAATAAAAATGCACAGTATTCTGGGGATGTTCAGTATGAAAATAGTCTCTCTCCATTAAATCGCTAACACTAAAGCTGAGAGAAAAGAATGAAGGATAAATTCTCACTTCAGGGTATCCAGAAACGCAGCTGCTGATTCAGGAGTGTCGAAAAGGTGAATTCTCCCTTCATGAAGACACCGGAGACGAGCCGGATAGGCAAAACCGCGGTATTTGTTCATACGAGCCAGTGCCTTCCCGACAGTGTCAAACTGTCGGCGCCTTCGCAGGACCTCAACGGACAGGTCAGGGTAAATCCGCAGCTGGGAACCATCATGGTGGATGTCACGTTTCTTCATCGCCGCTCTGAGAACCGCATCTCTCTGTGAAAATCGCAGGAACCGGACCAGGACGCTTCTCGGAGGTTTGTCTGGAGCCGGAGCGGGGGCCAGGGCTCGATGGGCGCGTTCGATCTCCAACGTGGGATAGTCAGAAGGCAGACCGACTAAGGTCGGTAACGTTGTTTGGAGAAAGTCCGCAAGTGGAGTGCCGCCCTCTGTCTTCTCCGGCAGGTTAATAATTTTCAGGTTTTTACGACGGCCACGGTTTTCCAAGTCATCAATTTTCAGCTGCATCTGTTCCACTGTTTTACTCATGGCAGCTATGCCAGTGTCGCAGGCGTTAAAGCTGTCCTCTGTAGCGGAGATTCTTTCTTCAGCCTCCTCCATACGCTTCTCCAGGTCCGTCACTCGGTTAGAAAGCGCCGACAGGGAGCCCTCCACCGAAGCCACAGATGTTTTGATTTCACTCAATGAGCCGTCAATGACATCTAGGCGAGTAGAAACTGACTCATCCATGTCATTCACCCGGGAGGCCACAGATTTTATTTCGGCTAAGATTTGCTCCATAGTTGCCGGGCTGTTCAGATCCGAAGAGCTAGCATCAGCACAGTTAGCCTCGCTAGCGGCACACGAGGCCGCTTGTTGAGCTGTTTTTCTCTTGGTGGCGGAACTCGGCGCCGAAAAAATAGGGAAGTCCCTGTCTCGGTGGGTTTTAGGCATCTTCACGGTGCAGTGCAGCCAGTTTCATTAAGTCTACTTGGAGAAAGTTGCGAGTTTGTTTGAGGCCCGGGGCGGAGGGAAATCTCAAGCGTCCATCTTGGTCCGGATCACGTGACCCTTCGCCCCCTTGATGCTCTTTTTTAAAGGTTTCTACTTGTCCTTTTTTTAAAAAAAAAAAAAACTTTTTAAGAGCCTTCTTATAGACATCTGCAGGTGGACAGTGGTTTGCATTCACAGGAGAGCTCCCTTTGTTTTTATTGTTGTTTGTGGATTTATTTTCCCACCAGACGCCTCTTACACTTAATAAGAGACTAAATAAAATAATAATGAATAGTGATGCAATTATGATAATGTAATTTGTTTAAAATCAAATTGCAATCTTAGAATAATTATGCCAATTTAATTATGTATGCTGTACTGGAAAAATGTGGTATACTTTTATCTGTAACTTAAAATGCAGCCCAAGTAAAATGTCCAATGTTGTAGGTGTTAATGAGATGGTAAAACCTTGGATTATTAATCTGGACATTGTTCAACATCTATTTATATAGTTCTCTGATCTCATATCATTCTTTCCTTCCTCCTCCAGTGATGTAGTATTTACTATGAGACTTGCATGTTTCTTCATATCCTCTCTGCAGCTTCAAAACTTCTACTTATTTGTGAAGGTTTTGTTGGAGCTGAGTGGCGATAAGACATTTTGTGTTTTAGAAGCTTCAACAATAAAGAAAATACTAACAAAACTGTTAATTCTGTTTTCCTTTAGATGTGTTATCACTAGAGGAAACATGGCTATTGTGTTACTTTTAGTTAAACAGTGAAATTTCACTCATGGACGTTATTAACATTAATGACATGAAGACATAATTATGAGGGTCTATAAGTGTGTATGAACAAACTCACAAAATCTTTATTCTGAAGGTTCACCACATTCTCTTTCAGATCATCTGTGTTTCTTCTGGTTGCCTGGGCAACAGCATGGTAAAGGCAGTTCTGACCCTCTGAATATACTGGGATGACAGATCTATCTGGTCTCAGGAGTTCAAAATGTCCGCTGTATGAGGTCTGATCATCATTAACACATTTTGTTTCTGTTGAACTGATTCATTCTTGATAGTCTTGATACATTGGTGCAGAACCTGACAGGGAGACAGATGAAGAGCTAAAAAGAGAAAAGGACATTTGTGAGCATGCACTTGTGAACGTGGATGAAACGTGTGCTTACAAGTGGACCCTGAAGCATCAGCGGGGGAGACGGAGGGAGCCCGAGGCCCCAAAGGCCTGGCAGGTCCATAGAACACAGAGCCAGGACAGCCAAAGTAGAGAGAGCAGCAGCCCCACTCAGCCTAGAGAGTTACTGGGAATGGGAACTAGCACCTATTGTGATCTGGGTTTCTATTCACTCAATACAGTCCAGATTTTGCAGATGTAAATGAATGTTTGCAAATAATTTACGAGTTTGTATTTCAAGTCACCCTGTAAAAAAATCTGCTTGAGAAATTCAAGTTTGTGAATGTTTAGAAAAGGATTTGCATGGTTGTAAAAAGATTTCTATTTATAAAGAAACATAGAAATACTTTCGTAAACAACTGTTAATAGTTGCAAAGAGAAAAACTGTGTGCAAAACTCTGAAGTTGCAAATGCAGAAAAACAGACAAAAGTAAGGTGATAATTATTGACTTCAAGAAGGGTGAGACGACTTATCGCCCTCCACTAATCATTAGTGGTTCTGTTGATAAGAGTCCAGAACAAAAATTCCTTAAAATCCATCTGATTGATAAACTGATCTCTAGGGACACAACAGCTGTGGTCAGGAAAGCACAACACTGTCTTCATCTTTTCTGGAGACTGAATAGGGGCCAGTCATGCCTGTGTTCTACTGCAGCACCACTAAGAGCATCCTCACCTACTGCATTACTTCCTGGTTCAGGATCACTGGTCCAGCTGTCCTCGCTGCTGGACATCTACATGCACATGTAGAGGACCTTAAAAAAAAAAAAAAAAAAAAAAAAAAAAACTGGTCTCATTTGTGCCCCCTTTTTCTTGTTCAGTGCTCCTGCCTGGCCCCCCATCAGAACTTTTCCAGACCTGCTCCTCCATAGCTGAAGTATAAACTCTGTCTACTACCTGTCAACTACTGTGTTAGAGAAAGCCCTGCCAAAAGCAATACTTTGGGCTTAATATGTAAGGTGTGAACCATGAACTGCTAGTTTCCTCCTTCTAAGCTGATCTATAAACAAACAAAATGAGAGAAAAGCCGATCAGCTGATCACCAACAGCATCTTGATTCACAAACAAGAGAGGAGGAGCAGATACACTAGAGCAGACATGCTGGTGCAAAATGCAGGATAAGTTTAAGAAAAAATGTGAGAAAAGTGCGGGTGTGGCTTATCGTTTCCATCTCGCTTCTCCCCATTTTTCTTTTATGACAACGCCCCAGGATATCATTTTTATATGTTTTAAAAAATGACATTGAAAATATTCTTGATTCTTAATGTTTAATTCTTGTGCATATTTATTTAAAGTGTCTACTGATGTTAATGGCTGATCTTTTCAGATTTGTGGAAAATTTAGCTTTTTTTTTAACCCATATTTTACCCTTTTTTAAATCATTTTAATAGAGTCACTTATTGTTTAACATGTTTTAGTTGATGGGCTGTTTCATATTCTATCTACATTGTATGTTGTGTCATGATGGAGTCATTATCTGTGTGTCTGCAGAACTAATCCACCTACATGTACAAATAAAGGAACCTGAAACGTGGTGTTTAGTTGCTCTCTGATGAAGAGGAAGAGTGTTTTGGTGTTTCAGTCACTGTTTCAGCTGAACTTAATGGACCTGGTTCAGTCAGAATCAGTCTGTTCAGCAGTAAAACCTTCTCCTGTCTGACTTGGTTCTGTTTGTTCATGTGTCACACTTCAAATTTTACTGAACAGGAAAAAGGTTGTGATTTTCTCTTTTACTTGATAAGAAGGAGCTAAAGCTTGAATTCTTGCTGCTTTTGCTGCTTTTGTTTGCAACTGCTGTAGGTGGAAATGTCCAGAAGCTTCATTTTTAGTTGCTGATCATTCTTCAGCTTCTCTACAAAATGAATTCTTCGCATTTTCTCCAGACAACAGGGGTCATATATAAGGAGAAGGGATCTCTGCTGAAAGAAAGAAAGAAAGAAAGAAAGAAAGAAAGAAAGAAAGAAAGAAAGAAAGAAAGAAAGAAAGCAAGCTGTTTGGCTTCATCATCAGAGCTGTGTTTCAGGATGTGTCAAACTCTGGTCCTCGAGGACCGGTATCCTGCAGGTTTTCATTGTTTCCCTGATTTAACACACCTGAATAAAATCAAATGAATCAACATCTTCTTCACAATAACCCATTAATTTCACACAGGTGTTTTAGATCAGGGAAACAATGAAAACCTGCAGGATATCGGCCCTCGAGGACCGGAGTTTGACACCCCTTTGCGGACAAAATGAAACAATCATGTTATTTGTCTCAACAGAAGATCATTATTAATATAAGAGCACTGGTTTGACTTTTGTATTGAACCTTCTGACGAGAAGAGATAAACACTGGACTAATGATTTTTAGTTTCATGTGAATGTTGGAATAATGAGCTTTGGTAATTATTAAGACAATGTGTGTGTATGTACACTTGCATAAGTGTGAGCATATGCGTGCAGTATATGTGTTGGGGTGGCCTGAGTGAGTGTATGACTCCCGGCCTGACTTTGGGTCCCAGTCCGGGCTTGCACTAGAATAAACTAGACTACGCCACTCACTGGGGGTTTTAGGCAGAACCCTTTTATATCCCAAGGGTTTCATCCAGATCCCACACAGATAGTTCCACTGAGAACCCTCTTATTTTCAAATGGTTTTATCTACAACCCACATAGACATATTTTATGAGGATTCCACCAATAACCCTCTTGTCTTTTAATGGTTATAGAAAAAATTGATGCAACATATCAGGCACAACTATTGAATAACATACACAATGTTTGTTCTGTTCATCAAAATAGCTGAGATTGAAATAGCATTCAACTGCATTCAAATCTTTTTATCCAAAAACCTTTGCACAATGACAGATAAGGAGGGCATACTCTCTGAGGAGAGGTTATGTTGGTCCTGTGGGGAATGAGGTTGAGCATAGGCCAGTGGATTAACCAATGTTACAGACAGACAAGCCATGCACCCCAAGATGTCCTTGTCAGGTGGATGAATATCATTTCCAGCAATGTTGACATAGAGAGACAAAAAGAGTCAGTCAGTAGCATCCATACAAGACATAATTACTACATCAGATGAATTACCTGTCTACCAACAGTAATAGATGGTCAAGTGAGAATAATTTGAGAATAGACACATAGTGATAGTGGAACAGACTGAAGGACCTTGTCTTCTAACTCCTGCTACACCAGCCTCCATTGGCACACAAACAGACAGAAGTAAGAGGACCTCACAAAGTTTTAACATTACTTTATGTTAGTAATTTTTAATATCTTTTCTAGTGCTGACAAGAGATAAAAAAAATGAGAGATTAAATAATTATGGTCTGTAATTAACTAATCTTTTTTTAATTTCACTTAAAAAATACTGAGTAAAGCCCTCAACTTGAGGTATTTTCCTTATTTTGGCAGATCTAAAGATTGATAAAACAAAAGTGGCTTTATAAAGTCATTTATTGTTTTTATTAGACTTGAACAGATGCAGTCCTATAAATTTACATTTTGCTGTACTTGACACAAGTCCCAAGTGCTGCCTGCAACCTTTAGTTTCAACTAGTAGTTGGAATATTTCTGTGTTTTTTCAATCTGAAAATAAAATAAAACATCAGGTCCATATGAAGTGCTGTATAGTTAACACAAAAATAAACATTATGAACACTTTCTGAGCAATACAAGTATTGAAGGCTGAATTTATTTGATTTCTTTCAGCATCAAATAAAAATTAAAGACTCATTAATCACAGTGCTGTAAGTAAAAATAACATTGTGTGTGTATGTACACTTGCACAAGTGTGAGCATATGCATGCAGTATATGTGTTGGGGTGGCCTGAGTGAGTGTATGACTCCTGGTCTGACTTTGGGTCCCAGCCCGGCCCTGTCAGAGACGGTTTCCGGGTTAGCGTCCTCTGGATCCATTGTTTGCCAGTTTGTTCGGTTACGTGTATCAGGTGAGAACCAGGATCCAAATGCAGACCCACAGATCTAGAAATAAGTGAAGGTTTATTGGTTTCCACAATTGAATGAATCTCAGGATGAGGAGGGTTGACAGACAGGCCAGTGGGCGGGAGGGCAGGCAGGAAAATAGGCAGATCGGGATCTCTGATCGGGCAAACACAAAAGGCAAGTTAAACAGGCAAAAAGACAAAAACGGGCAAAATATCAGAAAAGGTTGAACGCTGTTACCACTGGGTAATCAACAATCTGGTGATGACTGGAAGGCTGAGCTGGTCTTAAATATTTGCTGCTTGATTGCAGAATAAGGTGCAGGTAAAGATCCAGTTACCAGGGAAATAGACACGCCCACCATTGCCACACACAGAGCAGGAACCACAACAAAAAGAAACATGTTTTATGAAAAATGAACCAATTTCTGTTCAGAAAAATATTCTTACAGTCTGAACATAACTGAAGCATTTTGTGCAGATCATGAATTTTACAGTTTATGACGACAAAGCTTCAATTCAGAGAAATTATGTTGAAAAGAAAAGAAAATCACACATTTCTGTGACAGAAATAAAGAATAAAAAGCTGTGGTGCGGTATGAGATCAAGGTTAAGATAAAACTCACCTGTCTGCACTGCAGAAAACTCAAAATCTCAAAATCTATAAACCAGTTTTTATACCCACAGCATTGATGTTTGTCCCTCTGAACAAGCATCAGCAGCCGCAGACGTTAAAATCTTTATATGACCTGCTGAGTGCTGAGCTCTAAATTTGTGTGGAAGGTCAGATAATTATTTTTCTCACCTTCATCGTCTCCATTTTATCCTCGGAAGAACCAGACTCTGTGTTTGAATCCAGTTTGACACCAGAGACACCTGATGGGAGAAGACAAACCAGTTCACCAGAACTCTCTTCATCAGATCTGAGTCAGAACGACTTTCCTCTTAGACACTCTGGTATTAAATTGTCATCTTTGTTGGGGGTGTGTGAGTGTGTGTGCCACCTTTAGAACAGGTAAATGATCTCTCTACATATTTACTCAGCTCCAGAGGTGAACCATCAGGGCTCTTTGGTCCTCTGAGAGGGCCTAATGAAATGTAAAAGCTATTTCTTAAATATTTTCATTTCTAATATTCTTATGTGCATGACTAATTCTAACTAAATAAATGTTTATGATAAAATAAACCTCAATAAAAAACTGATTTTATATTTTCCTCCAATCACAAGCTACCATGATGCTTTTATGGTGGCTGGATATCTGTGACGTTTTTAAGCTGAGCTTCACAACTTTGGTTCTGGCTCTACTTACGTTCAACATAGTTTGATGGCAGGAAGCCGGATTTGCCGGTTCTCTGCACAGTTCCGGTCATCCAACCGTCACTGATGAGCTTAGAGTTGATGATGATGTCATCCTTAGTGAAAGAGACTTCATCTTCTTCCCGAGCCTCAAAGTCATACAGTGCCTGGTAAACAGGCAGTACAGAAACTGTGTGACAGACATGGAAACGTAGGGTGATTGAGAGTGGCTAATAATAAACCTCTCCTGTCTCAGCTTGATAAAGCAGTTTTAATCTCTTTCCTGTGGGAAACACCAAAATCACTTTCACTGTTACTCAGCACCAGAGGTGAACCATCTGAGCGGGTCTAATGTGTTATAAAAGCTATTTATTAAATATTTTCATTTGAAATATTCTTATGTACATCACTAATTCAAACTAAATCAATGTTTCATAAAAAATAAACCCCTTAAATCTCTGTAACTGATGGGCTCTTGGGAGAATCGCAGCGAGCAGGCTACGATGATTTGAAAAGAGATCCACTGAAAATGCCAGCTGTAGTAATTGATCATATCTTTTCCACCAATCACGAGCTACCATGATGCTTTTCAGTGGAGGTTTTATCTGGAAATCTGCCCTAAATGACAGAGAAAAGCTAGCTAGGTAGCTACTCATGATTGTAGCCAAAAGTGGCAGTAAGGAAGAAAATGTTATTTTAAATAAGTAGAAAGAGTACAAGGATTCCCATTATAGATGAAGTTGGTAGAAAATTATGACTTTCAGAAGCCTTTTGGGTCACCATGCTGCTATGAGCTCAGCTAGTGTAATCTATTATATCCTGTATATACAGGAGAAAGGAGATTACTTTCTCAGTTAAAGGAGCTTATTTAAGTTTGCCCATCTCAAACAGTCTGACTTCACTTTATTAGAAATTTTAGGGAGGAAATGTGTACGAATATATAAACAAAGAAGAAAAAAAAAGAGACAGAAATTGTCGTCAGTTGCACAGTTTCCCTGGATATTTATATGTGTATGATTAGAATATGTTAGGAGTCCACATTTACTGACACTTAAAAAGGTAATAATTTAAGTGTGTTGTATAATCGGGAGTAGTAAGACCTTTGATCTTGAGGCCTCAACAACAAGAAAAATGTTTTATTTGGTCTGGTGTTTTGCCAAAAAGCACTACCTTGTCGAAACGTGGTACCGTAGGCTCAATTATACTTTATCTTTTCATCTGTGCTCCCCTTGCAGAACAGAATTCTGCATGTATTTTTCAAACAAAAGTTTTGTGCAGTCAAAAATAAAGCAAACAAAGTAAACTAAATTAAACTGCTTGTTTTAGTGAGAGATTTGACTGCGTGATGCTACTTTTGCTAGAACATGTGACCTGATTCCATAGTGAGAGCTTCACAACTCTGGTTCAGACAGCATGACACTACTTACATTTAACGTAGTTTGATGGCAGGAAGCCAGATTTGCCGGTTCTCTGCACAGTCCCGGTCATCCAACCGTCACTAAGGGGCTGAGAGTTGATGAGGATGATGTCATCCTTAATAAATGAGACTTCATCGTCTTTCTTAGCCTCATAGCCAAAAAGTGCCCGACAAACAACCTGTGCAGAAACTGTATGACACACATGGAAACATGTAGGGTAATTAAGCGTGATGATTTAAACAGGCACACCAACTGTTCTCGGCCTGATTAAACCAATGCTATTTTCCAGAAGTGAAACACAAATATTACTCTTCATACCAAATATTTTAACATGTTTTGGTCAAACAGTTGGTTTCCAAACACAAAATACTTTATAAAACAATCACAGTTCATCACATATGAAACTTACATAAATATAAGTCTAGAACCATGTAGAAAACTCAGGCAATCAGTGTCAGTGTATCATAGCAGAGGTCACAACTTCAATCACATAACAGGACTTGATCATGGTCAAATCTGTTCCTGTCAATTTCCTCCTGGGAATGAATCCATCCATTTTCTATACCACTAAGTCCAATTCAGGGTCCCAGGAAAGCTGCAGCCTATCCCAGCAATTAGCAGCCGAGAAGCAGGGTACAAACGCTTTTAAGGAAGCATCACGAAAGAATTCACATGGATGATCAGATAAAGTAACAAAAACAAAGAGGTATATAAATTTAGGACAACTAACAAGGAGCAGGTGAAGCGGATGAGCAAATCAAACCAGATGTACTAAAGAACAGGAAGCAAAACAAAAAACAATACACAAGAGGAAAGAACAAAACAGGAAACAACAAACCCATGGGAACATAAAACTAAGGCAAAAACACAGATCATGACATAAATAAAAAATGTTTTCATTAATTTGTTTTCACATATTTTAATAATTTTATTAATTTATTTTTCCATATTCTTTTCTCTATTCTATTCACTATATATATATATATATATATTTTATTTCCCTTTCCCCCTATATGCTGTAGTTGATGGCAGCGTTGGTTTGTCCGTCTGTCTGTTAGCAACAAAACTCAAAAAGTTATTGACAGATTTTGATTAAATTTTCAGAGAATCTCAGAAATGGAATAAGGACCATGCGATTATATTTTGAGGGTGATTCAGATCACCACCTGGATCCAGGAATATTTTAAAGGATTCTTTACTATGGGGAATAACTTTGCCATTAGAGTGTCAAACTAAAGAAAACTATTTTTGTTTAGTTTGTTTATTTGCAAAAATAAATAAATGAAATAAATAAATAAATAAAAACAATGGCTTCACAGATAGCTCCTTTTGGAATAGGCACCCAACGAGCTGAAACTCTGACCTCTCAAATCACCTCTAAAAATTTTTCTGTGACATTTACCTATTCTTTTTTGTGATTTAATTTTATATTCTGTTAATTCATCCTTTTTTTGCTTTGCCTGCTTCTATTTCATGTATGCGGTTATGCTCCTATTTCTGTTTTAACTTGTTTTGTTTCTACATATGTGTTGTTTGCGTTGCTTATTTTAAGCTCTTTGAATTATATTTGTCAGAAAAGTGTTAATAAAGTCTTGAATGATTGATTTTGAATGTGTGTACAGATTTTTATTAAATAAATAAACAGGTGAATTTCCATTTAAATAGTATCAAAGTCCTAATAATAAATTCTCCCTGATGTTTTCCGACAAGGTAAATGATTATTTTGGAAAAGGTAACTTTTTTACCACCTTTATCTTAATCTAACATGTCGTAATTTCTCTAACCTTGTGTCAAGTAACAGCACTAAAAGGTATTTTCAATTCTAACAAATATGGATCTGTTATGGAATCAGCACAATCCTGTCAGATCAGATGTTACTGACAATAGTTCAATAGATAAAAGGCACAATTATAGTACTCACCAGTTTTGTCACTGGAAGCTTTAACTGTCCTGGTGCTGAGCCTGTATGAATAAATACCTCCATAAATTCAGAACTGAGATGAGAAAACAATCATTTGTTTGTTTTTGTCAATGAGCTTTACTTAAGAAATTAGAAGCAATGAATCAATTTTTGTGTTGCACAGCTTGTCTAATACAGGAGCATGAGGATGATTGTTCAAAACTGATCATGATCATCTTAAATAACCATCCTACAACTATGTAATAAATGGGACAGGCTTAATAATAATAATAAAAAAAAAAAACAAACAAAAAAAACAAACAAACAAAAAAAAAATCTAGGTATTGTTATAATTTACAGTGAATTTAGTTCATGGCAGCATAAGTACTTGGCATTGTGAAATGTTACCCACCTCAGAATCTCCAGTCGATAGTAAGGACTCTTCACAAAAGCACACAACATTTGTGCATTTGAATCCCGTAACTTATTTCCCGCCAGGTTAAGATCTCTAAGATGGAAGGGGTTAGACCACAAAGCTGATACCAGAGAAGCACAGCTGAGCGCTGACAACTTGCAGGCCCACAAGCTGAGTACAGAATAAAATATTATATTAAAATCATAGACATAAAAATGTCAGAAAAATAGCCTCACACGCATTAATGTAAACATAGAGTAGTAACATGGAGCTGACCACATTTAAACCCTTCAGAGAAGGATCAGGACAATAGTGACATGTGCATTTGAACAATGTAATCTGCATGTCTTTCTTTTTTCTGCCTTTAGATTACTTTGCTGTGAATTAGCACCTTACAAATAAAGCTGAATTAAACTGAAATTAAATTAATAATGACAGGCAATGAACTGACCTCAGAGTCTCAAGCTGACACTGAGGACTTGCAAGAAAACCACACAGTTTTTTAAGCCTGCCTAAGCCCCGACTATAGTTTCCACAAAGGTCCAGGTGTTTCAGATTGGAGGGATTGGACTTCAGAGCTGCACCCAGAAAATCACAGCTCCTTTCTGATAATGTGCAGTAGGTCATTCTGTACAAAATGGATTATTTAATGTTAGTAGACAACTTCCTTGCTTGAAATCAAAGAGAGCTACATAATCTGGTCAGAGATGAAAAATGTTCAAAGTGTAAAGTTTTAGGGAGATTAACTTCAGACAAGTAACAAGTTTGTTTGCTAATACAGATGAATATGACTCATAGAAGTAAACTAAAACTAGTGCTCCTTAGGGATGGAGACGTTCACAGGTTCGAATCAGTGGTCTGGTAGCTTCAGTGTGCATCGGATACAGCTGCCGGCTAAATGTGCATATATCTTCCTTAGCTTGTGTGCATCACTAAAACCCATGGTTTCATAGATTACATAGTTTATCTCCTCTGTGTTTTTGAAGTGCTGTGATCATCATGACTATTGGAGCTTTAAACATACGGGAGTCAGGTGGTACAGCCACAGCAAACATGGAGGGAAGCGAGACAACAGGTGAAGGGAAGATATTCAGCATAATAAGTTTTGTGTTTTATAAAACATTGTAAAATTACAAAGAACATTATTAGAAAAAGGACCCAAGATAAGGACTGTGAATGGTCCATGTGTTATTTTGCTTTCTTTTTTTCATATAAGCATATAAACATGCGTATTGAATCAGTAGCTCAATTTGCTACAAATTTGTTTGTAACTTGAAACAAGACTCGTGGGTTTTTTTAAAAGTGAAGAATTTTGTATTTAAACATAATCCTATGTGACACATTTATTCATGAAACCAGATGAAGATTACAATACAACAATGTTTTTATCCAGTTCTGTGGCAAATTTCATTGATCTACTCCTTTCTTTTGGTTTCAGTCACAATTTCTATTAGCTCTGGTCACAAACCAGCTATGCTGCAGCACATTATGCACATCAACACACCTCAGCATTAGATGACAAGCAGGTGCATTTTTGTTAAAGTTGATTATACATTGTAAATGATGGTTGAACAAGCAACCAGTAGTTAAATTTATTTATTTAGTGATTTGTTTTTTTTTGTTTTTTTTTTAATTCTGTATGCAGCAACCTATAATATTAGAGAAAAATACATTTTATGGAGATTATTCTTGTCAAGCAGAAACATTTTGGGTGGTTTGTCAAGGATTAACTGGCTTGACACACGGGAGGTGACGTCACTCGTTCTCTATTAATTTCTTACGGAACTAACACAATGAGGTGAAAAACGCTGTCCTCCTCCAGCCAAGTGACAGGCAACAGTCGTGCATGCGATTTGTTGCGCTCATTCAGACAGACATGCACATGGGGGCTTGTGACGCGACACAAGTTAAAAACCAGCACTGCAACCAACCAGCGAGGGGCTTCAATGACTGACCAATGAGCTGAGAGCAGGCTATACAGCGCAGTCTGCAAACACTTTTAACATGGAGGAACTGATCATTTTAGTTGTGTCTGACTTTCCCATACTTTACACACCAGCATGAATTTGTCCAAACATAGGTCCTGGATTTATCTGGATCAGCCTTGAGGCCTGCCATCAAATGAGGAAATTCACCATGTTATTTCTTTGTAAAATAGGATAATCCCAGGGTTGTCTTTTTTCTTTTACACAGTAGAGTCAACAGCAAGATTTGTCAATTTGAGCAAAATCTCTTCATCCTTGATACCTTGACTGTCACAGACTGTTTTGAAAATGTCAAAATTCCCTCCAATATCATAACTAATTAAAATCTTTAGATACCAGTGATCTGAGAGTGCAAACTGAGTTATTGACACAAAAACGTAGTCCTGTCTGGAGACTGGAGGCTGGAGGTCTAGAAGTGATGCAGTTCTAATGAAACACACAAGAGGTGGATTTACTTTTATTTATTTTTACACAATGCTTCATTTATTGTCCCAATTTCTGTCCAGACGGTCTTTATTTTCCACAACTCCTTGGCCACCTCGTTAATAACGGTGATTGTGTCCCTCTTCACCTGCAGGACCTCCTCTGAATGTAAATATTATTTAACACTAAATAAACTGCTACCAATCTCAGATGTAAGTGTACATATTTATTTTATAAATTAAAACAAATGACTAAATTATCAGCATCAGTACTGTCATTTAGGAAATGCTTTTCTCCAAAGAGATTCACCCCTGTGGTATTCAAACTTTGGTCTTCCACATGTCAGACGGACGCCCTACCAACTGAAATATCCAGCCGCAACATTCAGGCGTGTCTTGCCTTCTGACATGGCTTTGACAGCATCTGCCACCTGCTGCCACTATTCTGCTTTTCTGACACCAGTAATGCCCACGCCGTGCCCACCAATTAAACATTTTTACATTTTTCAACATGGTCCATCAGGATCTCTGTCTCACATTCGGATAAAACCTGCTTTTCCCCTCTTTTTTCCTCCAGAGTCATCATGGAAATGATATGATGAATATTTATTACAGGCACTGACTTGACCTTTTATAGCCACCATAAGGGTGCACCCAGTGCACCCACTTTAGGGTTGATCCTGATTTATCAACTGAAACAGGTGTGGAATGTGCATGCACACGCTTTTATAAATCTGAAAGTTTTTGTGTTGCATTTCCCTTGTACACCACCTGTAGTTTGCTTTGCTACGCACAGTTTTATAAATGAGGCCCAAGGTCCCAGTATTTTTATTTGGGTGACAGCCCTACGCTTCCATAGAAAAGGATATTTAATCTAGCCAAAAACTTAATAGACCACTAACATCAAAACGATCAGTAAAATTGTTGGGAAGAATCAATTATTCCTATTTTTTTATGTAATCTAGAATAAGAGCAGTGATGGCATTTATTATATTCATGACTTATTTTTTATTTACACTATAATTTCTAAATAATTGTCAAAAATTTTCAGAGGGAAATATCTAGTATGATTTCCCTTGTTATGTCTTAAATCTGTAGCTTAATAGCACCATGATCAGTCTTGAACAGTGCTGCACTAGTTACTGAAAAAAGTAACTAGTTAATGTTACTAGTTACTTCAATTTAAAAAGTAACTGTTACTTTGTTGACTACTTACACCAAAATCATGCATTATTGTTAAAAGTTAAAATTCTCCTGTTAATATCCTTATAATGTACAGTCTTGTACAAAATATAAAACAAACTCAAACACATCTTCACAGAAAAACAAGCCTGACAAGCGGTCTTTGTAACACTGCCCATGTTGTGCTGCATCACCGCTGTACACAGGAAGATGCTTAAGCTGCTGGCCGAAATTTATTAATTGAACTATTGACGGAGTAATGCAACACAGAGCAACAGTAGTAACTTTATTTAAATAGTAATGCATGAGAGTATTAGTAACTGACTAAAGTAGTTGTGTTACATTTACTAGTAACGTGTTACTACCCAGCACTGGTCATGAGTTTTAATACAACTTTCATAAAATGTTGATTATATTAAAAAACTAAAACATGGTGTCTGACCTCAGGGACTCCAGTCTACAGTCTGGACTCTCCAACAAACCGCATAGCTCCTTCATCCCTGAATCCTGTAGGTAGTTTCTACTCAGGTTCAGATGTCTCAGATGGGAGGGGTTGGACTTCAGAACTGTGCTAAGAGAAGCACAACTGATCCTTGACAACCTGCAATGGCACAATCTGAAAAAAGAACAAAACAAGTCTTCATATGCTTCAATTGATGTGTTCTTACTCTCAATATAACCAATCAGAAAATATTTGTAAATTCTGTTGAAATGATCTTAAACCCAAGTCATGTTTTCACATAAGATGCTATATATTGGAATATTCTGCTACAGATTTTTTTACAGAAATCACAAATATTAATTTATTTCAACAGCTAACACCATATATGGTTTTGCTTAGTTTGTTATAATATTTGCTTGTTGTTGCAACAAACTGAAGATTTCAATAACTGACCCCAAAGTCTCCAGTATACAGTCTGGACACTCCAAATAACCACACAGCTGCTTCACCCATGAATCCTCTGGGCTGTTGTAACTCAGGTCCAGGTGTTTCAGGTGGGAGGGATTAGACTTTAAAGCTGAGCTCAAAGAAGCACAACTTATCTTTGACAAACTGCACCCTATCAATCTAAATAAAGAATAAAACATGTTTAGAAAATGCATTAAGGTTTTAAATTGCTGCTCAACATTTCTTTATCCTCATCAATGAGCTTTTCTCTGACATGATGAGACTGTCACAGTGGCACAGACTGAGAAAAGGGTAGCAGATTTAATGAGAAAGAAGAAAAACATCAAGGTTTTAGTGAAAAAAATAATTGAATTATACAACTAAGTTCTGCGATGGACTGGCGACCTGTCCAGGGTGTATCTTGATTCTCTCCTGCTTTTAGCTGGGATAGACTTCAGCTTCCCCACAACCCCGAATTCAAGGTATTAGAAGCAACTAAACTGTTCATCTGATGTAAAAAAGTTAAGCAACATTTAATCACTGCTGCACAAACACTTATACTTGGCTCCCCTCTAGGCCACCCCACTAGCTGCCCTTGGAATTCATCCATTTATATGCTGGATTTGTGTCGACTATATATATATCTAAACGTAAAAATCTGTTGTTTTTGTGTGTGTGTGTGTGTGTGTATCTTCATATGTAAAATGTTGGGTTCATTAATAACTTAGGAATCTTACAGTCCTTCAATTTTGATTTTGCTTCTTCGTAACAATAAAAATGCAGGAAATAACTTCATGAGTATGTCTGTTACTAATACAAAGTTTCAACAGTATGAATGAATCAAACCAAGTAGAAGTCTATTTAAGTTACAAACTACAGAGAACAAAATTCCATTTAAATTACTGTCCTTCTGCCTTTTAGCAGAAATACTCTTTAGTTATCCCTTACAGACTTAGGATAACTCTGGCTTACCTCACTGTGGAGCAACTTTTTTTTTAACACTGTTTTGAGTTGGTTCAAATCAATCATTACCCAGAGTTAGAAAGCACAAGAAAAAAGCCATTATCAACGGAGCATGGTATCACCATGGCAACTGCTGACAAAATATGCACCAGATTTCACCCCATTGGGGCAACTGGTTCTCATACAAGTGTACATGGCATACAAAGAAAAGTAATGCTAATTGTTCTAGACCATGACCGTACACCATTAATTTCTTTTTCACCCTGGCTGATATACAAAGTAAATACTTAGCGGCTGTTTCTACATCTAGTAATTTAATGTTTTAACACAATATATATGTCCTCTCACAAGACAACACGGACAGATTTTGCCACATATAACAGTTTAAAATTATTTAAAATATAGGAGGAAGAGGATTGTGAGGAGACATGGATCCAGCTGACAGAGGTCTTTTTGTAATGTGTAACTATCAGTCGATCCCTATGCTGCATTCATTTATTAAAATAGGATTTCAGACATGTGTGAGGACTTTCCTCATGGCTTGACACACTATTGTTTTTCCAACATGTTCTGCGCTACCAGCGTTATAAAGAAAGGTCCCAAATATCACAAAATGGTATCATTTGATGAAATATTGATCAGGAAAAGAGAACGCAGCTTTCTGAAAATCCCCTCCTGATGTAAAGCATTATGTTTTAATTCTGCTTCTAAATCTATGGGTCGGCTCTTCAAATGTAAATCAAATGGATTTCGGTTATCAGATAGGATCAAACCTTGAAAATGGGTTGTTCAAAAGGGAAATCCGGATTCTGAAATTGGCTTGGATCACGTAATCCAATCCTGGTTGTTATCCTAATAAAACCCTCAGTTTGGGTTGTTCAAAACGTTTGAGTAGGATCCAGACAACTTTGATCCAAAAAAAAAACAGGTTTACCCTGATCCCAACAGAGGGCAGGACTACAAGGCGGATTTCAGGAAGAAACTGCGGTAAAACCTAACAGCTGATCAAATAATAGAACTTTTTATTCGGTGTGTATGCCTATATTTGTATTTCGCATCTGATTTGTTTAACCGTTACAGTGAAAAATTTGTTAAAATAGGCATAGGCTACCTGCTAAGCCTTTCAGTGTAGTAAAGAAAGAAAATTGTCACCATGGAAATAAACTCCCAAACAAATTCTATAACAAACACACATACAATACTCAATCTTCCTGTCAGTCAGCACTGCATAGTCAGAAAAGAACCAGTCAGAAATAATGTCTAACAGTTACATCCCTCATACTGACAGAAAGCCAGAAGTTGGTCCTGAAAAACGGGATTCTGGATCAGGGTGATCCAATCCAATGTTGCTTTGAACAACCGGTGGAAGAGTAAGATTGATTACGTGATCCGCCATCCTGAAAAATGGCATTCTCAAATCCGGATAGCTATTATCCGGATTCAGTTTTTTGAACATCCAGCCCTATGAGATTCCACTGGAATGGCCAACCCATGTTAGGTGGTAGAAGGCAGGTAGAAACTCAGAGTTTCTTTTAGTAAACCTACCAGGAAGGTGCTTTACATCACATGATTAGTCGCCATGGTAACAGACTCAAGAAGACTTGCCTCTATCTGAAATGGAAAACCTTGAATTTTTCTAAACTTGGTGTTATTATACGCAGAGTTTCAACATAACCTGCTTTCTGTAACAGACCCCCAATCTGTAAAACTAAGACTGAGGAAGTCTCAGGTTAGAATGTTGACTTTAAATGTTATCCATACACAAAACGAGATAAAAAAGGAAAGCTTAAAAAAGATAATAACAAAAGAGAAACACACACACACACACAAAGAAAACATCAATGTAATGACCTGAGAGACTCCAGTTTACAGTTTGGACTCTCCAGTCCAGCCGAAAGAAGCTCCACTCCTGAATCCTGTAGCTCATTGTGACTCAGCTCCAGCTCTCTCAGATGGGAGGGGTTGGACTTCAAAGCCGAAGCAACGACTTCACAGTGAAGTTCTGAGAGTCCACAGCCAGAGAGTCTGCAAGGACATGTATAAAAAATATGAACTTGTGAAGTATGCACGTTACATTTTCTTCATAGAGCATGTTTGACATATCCTACTTCAGCTCACTAAATCTGTCTTTCAAATGAATAAGTTATCAGTATCTGTCATAACTGCAGACTTTACAGTTTGTTTTTTTTATTTTACCATGTACAACATATGGTTACAGCTGAGATTGATTAGCTTATTTGGTCTTTGTAGTGCACATATGAAATAATTGATTACCAATATATTTGGACGGCAACACATCACATACACTTAAAAAGAATGCAAGGGAGATGCAATACTGCGCTCAACATTCTAACATTCTAGTTTCCCTTAGGGTAAAAACAAAGTATTTATCAGCCATTCATTCAAGAACAAATTACAGTAAAAAGGGATATAATTCCATTCTTGGTCTTCATCATAGTAGTTTTATCAGGAAGGTTATGCCGTGGTCGCCTGGTTAATATCACTGACTGACTAGTCTCATCCTGAGGTTTCATTTCATTAGATACACCACTTACTCCGTCAGGTGGCATTTTGCTTTACAAGTTATAGAAGGTACAGAAAGTCATGTAATGAAAATTTATTCTAGCCGCTACATCACAAGGATGTGATCCTAACATGCTCATGGAACCAGTCTGTCCAAGTTCTTCAATGACCAGTTTGTACATAAAGGTGTTTTTATATGATTATAATCTCACTGTGTGGTTATAAGCATGTTCTCACTATAAAATGAATTTATTAATTTTTGTTTTCATTCATCCTTTGGCATTATGTTTGTTATTTTTTCCATTAGTCTCACCACTGTCTGTGTCTGCACATGGTCTGTAAGTCTTGACCTTTTATGGGTGTAATTTTTGGGAATCCACCCATGCCAATTGGGATCAACTATGACGGAAATTGGAAAATTTGCCAAACCAATATCTATGCCACTAGGAAGCTTTGTGTGGCTTGCGTTGTTTCTTTATAGAAGTTTACTAAACCAGTATGTGGAAATTTTCGCAAAAGAATATCAAAGACATTGAAGTTAAATCTTGACTTAACACAAGAAAAACTGTGAATGTGTTTTACTGTAACAGAAAGAGAGCAATTGTTTTAACATAGTTTCTCACATGTGCAACTTGTTTTTGTTTAGTGTAGATAAAGTTTATGCAGGCACAAACCATGGATTTGTTGGGCAGCCATCTTTACTGGGTGAAGTCGGGGTTGGTAAGTTTGCCCCGACTTTCTGAGTCAGATATAAAACTTCAAGGGGCGTTAGCGTTGTATTTTCAACTGGGAACTAAAAAAGTCCAACTTCCATGTACAAGTCAAATGCAAATCATCTTTCCTCCACCTCCTGACCTCGATGTGGAAGAGGAAAGTTTAGCTGCCTTTTCTGTCAGGGTTTATTATTATTACTTTTGTTATTATTTCATAGCATATGTATTTGGAACTTTGAATGGATTGGGCTTATCAATCTCTCAATGATTTTAAAGGGGTTCCAAACGTTCAGGAATTTGTGGGTTTTTGAGAGGAAAAGATTCTGCTAACGATTGTGTGACATTACAATTTAAAACAGATTTAGGTAAAGCATTACATTAGCATTAGCTCATACTGGATCACACTTAGCAGACATACATTTATTTTCACACTTGGTGACAAACACAAAGTAGCAGGGGCATTGCTAGGCATAAAGCTCTACTGAGGCACAGACCCCATACCACATATCTCCCGTCTCCCATACACATGCACACACACACACACACACACACACACACACACACACACACACACACACACACACACACACACACACACACACACTGCTCTGTGCTACTACCACATTCCTATGGAAATACTAATTGAGATATTAATGAGTGTAAGAACATATTTAACAAACATGAACACTTTAAACATGGCAGCAAAAGCATAAATACCATAACAAACGATGGCAAGTCAGAACTCTCCTCATACACATTCCACATTTATGGTTATTACATGGTTTTCAGGGTGATAGTTCAACTCAATCTGAACAGTTTGTTTAATTTTTGAGCATTAAAGCGTACTGCCTATTTTTCAATTCCACAAAGTGGTCAATCATTTTACTGTGACTCAGCTTTAAGAAAGCCAGGAGGAGTTGTATCTTGTTTGGATGGTCATCTGCTTCAATTCAGCTTTGGTATGAAGTTACTGGGTCGCTTGGTTTAGAAGATTTGGGATTTTTTTTTTCTCTCTTAAGAAAGTATTAAAGTATGAAAATATTGTTTTATGTCCTTTATGAGAATTTCCATTTCGCAGAAAGCCTCTCATTTGTTGATGGTCCCTAAACGTGACGCTGGTAGCTCCAGCGCAAATATCTTGAATATCCAGCCTAAAATTGATTTCACTGCGGTTTGACCTCCCCCTTTCTCACCTCTCCTGGCTGCTTCCCTGTTTCTGCTTCAGGTAAACAATTTCCTGATATCCATCTACAGAAGTCACACGATAATATGTTTCAGTTAGTATAAGGTCATTTGGTTTAATTTATAACAATAATCTAAAATTGACTGTTTGTGGTGACACATTATAAGACCTCAAATTGCGCTGTGCACTCTCCGCTCACCCGACACATGGAAGAGCTGTGTGACTTGTGTGTAGTTCACCTGCTGCTTGACATGAAGAAACAGAATGCGCCCCTAAGCTGTTTCCTCTATTTGGAGTTAATGAGTTTCCCATAGACAACTGTTCATGATTTCTTTTTTATAAGTAAAAAAAAAACAAAAATAAACTTTTCTGATCTTACTTTAGTCATCTGATCCTGGATCTGACAAAAGCACCCTTGGCCTTTACCTTATAAATCTTATCTAGTTCAGCTTGTTGTCAGATTTTCAATTTCTTCTTCAGACAAATTTAATTTAATTGATGGTTCTATCATTTTTTGTGACTATTTGAGATTCTCTCTTTGGTCTACAGATCTTTTTATTAATTTGTTAGCCAGATTTTAGACTCGAAATTTCATAAACATCCATTATTTTCTAAAACTATTAAATAATTTTGCTTGTTTCCAGTGTTTTTAATTTTTAAATTTTCTTTCTGAAATGCTTTATTCTGTAAGAGTGTCTAGTTTCCAGTTATATTTCCTCACCCTCACAATTATTCTGATGTTGACAGCGTTGTGATCTGTTAGAACTGTTGGTTGTATTTTAACTGGTTTTACTTTATTTTCTAAATCTGGTGAGTAATGTGTTAAAGGTTTTTTTTAATATTTTGTAGCACGACTATTAGAAACATCTTAATTTTAGTTTTGTTTAATTATGCAATGACGCTAAAGCTTCCTGCTTTGCTGCCGTGCGGACGCTTCCGGCTTTGCTCTCCTTTCTGCTTGCATTTCTCTTCTTTTTTTTCTTTTTTTTCTTATCTTTACCGGCAAGAAATTTAGGAACAAGGACTCCTGGTCACTTATAAATCACTGGAACGAATATATTTTTTGATAAATTTAGTTGATTGCCATCGGAGAACTAGTGGAATGATGTCTCCAAACCCTGCAGTATCAGTGAGCTGCACTGAGTGTGAGCAACTTTCTTTGAGGATAACACAGCTGGAGAAGAGGATTGAAACACTGCAAGACATTCGTGTGAATGAAGAATTTATTGACTCTGTAGTAGCTTCTGTACAAGCTACTGAGTTGTCAAATGGATTGAGTCAAATCTTCATACGTGAAGGCATGTCGAATGTGGAGCCTCCTGCTACAGACCTGGCTGATACACTTCCCTGGATGTGTTCAAATGACATTGGAATAACTGAGGAAAATCCCAAACCGGACCATCAGACTGATCTCTCCTTCTGGAACACTGTTGGAGCCAGACCAAAGTCATCAACCCCAGCAAGAACCTGGTCTGATGTTGTTCGCCGCAGAGGTAAATCCAGCAGGAAATTTAAAGCTCCAGCACTCACTCCACCACCTGAAGTCTCACTGCATAATAAATATGATATGTTGACTCATAAAACCCTAAAACTCAGCCCAGGGCTAACCAGACCAGGAGGAGAGGCCAAAACTCCACAAACAGGAGGACTAGAGAAGCTATCAGCGCCTCCACACAAAAACAAATACACACAATTCTGATTGGGGACTCCATAACAGCATGTGAGGATGGCAAAGACAGAAAATTTAACACTTTTTGATAAATCAGTCAGGGAACTGACAGAGATGTTGCCGACCATTCTGTCTTCACATCCAGATGGTATGAAGATTATTGTCCACAGGGTCTTTTGATATTCTGAGGAGGAAAATTGGCTCTGAGATCCTTAAAAAAGACTTTTCTCTGCTGTTGGAGAGACTGTGTCAGTTGGGAGCACACCATGTTTACATTTCAGGACCCATTCCTACAGCGGGTAAAGGAATTGAACTTTTCAGTAGGCTTCTTGGCCTGAACACATGGTTATCAAACGCATGTATCACCCATGGGATAAAGTTCATTGATAACTTCAATATCTTTTGGAACTGTAAGGAGCGATTCAGACCTGATGGTGTGCATCCAAATCTAACTGGATGCAGATTACTTGGTGCACACTTGCGTCATGCTGTTGGGACGGCAAACCCAAACATGAGTGTACAGATAAGAGCGAAGGACACAGCAGAGAAGCGATCAACTGCCAGCTCTCCCCCCTCACCAGACCCTCTTCTCCACATCACTCAAGGTCTTAAAAGGATGTCTCTATCCAGGTCTGAACCCCAGCGACCACCATCTACCAAGAAATACAGGGCTCCCCCTCCTCCCCCTCCTCATCCTCCTATTAGATCATCTGTCCTGACCGAGCAGGGCATGGGAGGAGGGTCCCAGAGCAGCAGAATTCACAACAAAGATAACATGCCATGATGCGTTCAGGGTCCTTGCTGTAGTTTTGCTACTACTGACAGCTGTTCTGAGATCAAGCCTGGACCCAGTAGGATTCCTGTGTTAGTTAGTAAAATAAGGAATCGAACACGGTCAGCTTGTGGGGTGAATCGATCTAATCTGTTAACTGTACCTTGTATAACTCAGAATACAACAGAGACCAGTGTAAACTTCATAAAGCTAGCTGTACTAAATGTTAGATCTCTGTCCAACAAGTCACTGTTAGTTAATGACTTCATCATTTCTCACAGTTTAGATTTTCTTTTTCTGACAGAAACATGGTTAACAGAAGACACAAGTGCTACAGTTCTTAATGAAACAGCACCCCCTCATTTTAGTTACATGAATAAATGTCGAAACAGGAGGAAAGGGGGAGGAGAAGCTGCCTTATTTAAAGATTCATTCCAGTGTAAAGAAATGTCATTTGGTGATTTTACTTCTTTTGAATATCTTAGTTTTATTTTAAGGGGCATTCCTAAAATCCTATTTTTAATCATCTACAGACGTCCAGGACACTGTGTAAATTTTATTGATGAATTTTCTGAATTATTGTTGGTTATCTCTACTGATTTTAACCATTTCATCTTAACTGGGGATTTTAACATTCACATAGATAACATGACGGATGGTAATGTCAAGGAATTTTGTTCCATATTGGACATGTTTGGTTTGTGGCAACATGTTAAACAACCGACCCACATTCGAGGTCACATTCTGGACCTGGTTATTTCAAAGGGTGTTGATATTTCTTCTGTTGCGGTCACTGACTTGGCCTTGTCTGACCATTTTTGTATTTTGTTTGATTTACTGATCACTCAGAATGTTCAACCAACCTGCTTCTCTGTTAGGAAGAGGTACATTAATGAAAGAACAAGTGCTAAGTTTGTGGAGGCCATAGCGATGTTACCAACAACCAGTGCAGAGTCAGTTGATAGACTCCTGGATAATTTCAATCTGAAAATCTTGAATGTAATGGATGCTGTTGCACCGATAAGAATCAAGAGCAACTTGAGCAAACAGAAAACACCATGGAGAAACACCACTGTGGTTACCAGCCTAAAAAGAGAATGCAGAAAAACTGAGCAGAAATGGCGGAAAAATAAACTTCAAATTTACTATGAGCTGTACAAACAAAGCCTGCGTAACTATAACAATGAGCTGTGCAAGGCCAGAGAGCTGCATTTATCTGAAATGATTAACAGGAATGTCAACAATTCTCGCACTCTGTTTGCTATGATTGAAAAACTTACAAATCCTCCTAAACAGATAAGCCCAGAGCTCCTTTCCACTGAGAAATGCAACCAATTTGCAAACTTTTTTAGCCAAAAAATTAAAACAATTAGGCAAAATATTAATTCCACACAGTCAAACAAAAAAATTAGTCTGTGTCTAAAACCCGGAAATAATTCTGATGTCATGTCACAATTTAAAATGGTGAATTTAAAAGTCCTACAAGAAACAGTTTGGCATTTGAAATCAACAACATGCACTCTGGACATGATACCATCCGACTTTTTAAAAACAGTTTTTACCTCAGTAGAAAGTGATCTCCTACTGATAGTTAACAGCTCACTGGCATCAGGCATTTTTTCCCCAGTCACTAAAGATAGCTGCTATTAAGCCACTCCTAAAGAAAAGAACTCTAGACGCCTCTATAATGAACAACTATAGACCTGTCTCTAACCTCTCTTTTATTTCCAAGATTATTGAAAAAGTTGTATTTCACCAGCTTCATGACTTTTTAAATGAAAGTGGAAATCTTGATAAATTTCAGTCCGGCTTCCGACCTCATCACAGCACTGAGACAGCTCTGGTCAAAGTGTTAAATGACATTAGGTTGAATACCGATTCTGGTCAAGTATCAGTCCTGGTTCTGTTGGATCTCAGTGCTGCGTTTGATACTGTAGATCACAGAATCCTGTTGCACAGGCTGGAAAACTGGGTTGGACTTTCTGGAGCGGTTCTTAACTGGTTCAGGTCCTATTTAGAAGGCCGGAGTTATTTTGTTACGATCGGCAGCTATGAATCCGAGCGAGTGGCCATGACTTGTGGAGTCCCCCAGGGGTCAGTCCTTGGACCTCTTCTGTTCAACTTGTATATGCTCCCTTTGGGTAAAATATTACAAAACTATAGCATTAGTTATCAAAGTTATGCAGATGATACACAACTTTATGTGTCTCTGTCACCAGATGACTGCAGTCCAATAGACTTAATGTGTCAGTGTCTGGAGCAAATAAACACCTGGATGAGGGAGAATTTCCTACAATTAAATGAAGACAAAACTGAGATTATTCTGTTTGGTAGCAAAGAGAAGAGGGTCAGCATTGGCAAACACCTGGAGACTCGGGCTCTTAAAATTACCAACCAAGTTCGTAACCTGGGAGTGTTGATAGACTCAGATCTGACTTTCAGCAGCCATATCAAAGCTGTCACTAAGACAGCTTTTTACCAGCTCAGAAACATCAACAGAATTAAAAGTTTAGTCTCCCAGAAAGACCAGGAGAAACTCATCCATGCATTCATCTCCAGTAGACTGGATTACTGTAATGGTCTTTTAACAGGACTTCCTAAAAAGAGCATTAAACATCTGCAGCTCATCCAGAACGCTGCTGCTCGAGTTTTAACCAGGACTAAGAGATCTGAACACATCACACCAGTTTTGAAATCTTTACACTGGCTTCCAGTCAGTCACAGAATAGATTTTAAAACCCTTCTGATCATTTACAAATCCCAGAATGGTTTAGGCACAGAATACATCTGTGATATGTTCAGAGAATATAAACCTAGCAGAGCTCTTAGATCCAAAGACTCTGGTCAACTAGTCCAGGCCAGAGTCCAGACTAAACATGGAGAAGCAGCATTTAGCTGTTATGCTGCAAACAAATGGAACAAACTGCCAGTGGAGATTAAACTTTCCCCAAATGTAGACATTTTTAAATCCAGGTTAAAAACTTTTCTTTTCTCATGCGCCTATGCATGAAATCTGCACGGTAACTTTTTTAACTTGCTTTTAATCATTTTAATGTAATTTATTATTTTATTGTGATTATGTGTTGATTATGAGTTGATGCCTTTTACTATTCTAAATATCTGTAATGTCTTTGTTTTATGTAAAGCACTTTGAATTGTCCTGTACATGAAATGTGCTATACAAATAAACTGCCTTGCCTTGCCTTGCCTTACTAAAACCTAAACTAAAACCCAGAGACCTGAGGACTTAACGATGCAGCGTGATTAACATTCCCTGGATATCACTCTGTTACTGGATGTCGCTCTGTTACCTGGGTTGTCTTACCCAGACATTCAGGATTAATACATAAAAGCTGATTATCAATTTGGTAATTCAAACCAGGGTTTTCCCATCTTGATCAGCGCACGCTCACATAAAAGGGTGCATCATCCAGGCCATAAACAACATTGTTGCTGCAGCAACAGCCAGGGAGGAATGCTGGCAGATAATTACGACTCTGTTAAAGCGTAAATTTGTAAAATTATACAGTATTAATTAACTGGACAATATAAACAAAATTCTGATCACTCAGTTTCACTTTATTACGGCGCAGACATTTTGGGCAGAGCGTCCTCACTTTCCTTTTTATTTTTAACCTCAGCCAAGGTGGAGGGCATGTTTTAGGCATGTACTGTATGCTGTAGATACATCTGTCTGTCTCTGTTAGCAACATGTGGATGAATTTAGGTTCATTTTCAGGAAATATCTGAAATAGAATAAAAGAACAAGGGATTACATTTTCTATTCTATTCTATTCTCGCCACCTTCAGCTAAATCTCTCCAAGAATGAGCTTATTGTCTGTCTAGCCAATCATTCCTTACCACCACAGATAAGCGTGCAGCTCGACTCTGTCACACTTGTGCCTACGTCTTCTACCAGGAATCTTGATAGACAACCAGCTGACCTTTAAGGTCCATGTTGCTTTGGTTGCCCGGTCTTGCCAATTTGCTCTCTACAACATCAGAAGAATCAGACCCTACCTGACAGAACACACGGCACAGCTCCTGGTTCAGGCTCTGGTCATCTCACACATTGACTACTGCAATTTCTTACTGGCAGGCCTGCCTGCATGCTCAGTTAAACCTCTGCAGATGATCCAGAACGCAGCAGCACGTCTGGTCTTCAACCAGCCCAAAGAGCTCATGTCACTCCGCTGCTACTAGCTCTCCACTGGCTTCCACTTGCAGCACGCATCAAATTCAAAATTCTGCTTCTGGCTTACAAAACTGTCTACCTTCACTCCTTAATCCAGAGCTACACTCCCTCTCCACAGTTACGCTCTGCCAGGCTCTGCAGTTCTGCCATGTGTGAGCATTATTCTTGACCTCATTATTCCAGATGCAACCCTAGTGGAGCTAACCGGACTTGGGAACAAGTCAAGAATAAGTGCAAAAACATTCTTAAAGCACCCAGTGACAAGATTTAGTTTTTCATCAAAAGGATGCATCGGTCCCTAAAATGCTCTTTCTCCCATAAGCCTCCTCTCACAATCTGTGCACCAGCATTGATGGGATCTTCAAAAAATGGGTGAGACATTTTCCAAGAAAACTGATTGGTCAGGAGGTGGTACTTATATACTCACTGATCTCTTAACCTGCAGTGCAGGTTAGCCATTCAGCATAAGTGACCATGGTGACTGACCCCAGTAAGAAGAGAACCAGCTACGTGGTACAGAAAACCCAGGGTTAAACCAAAAGTTACCTGGATAAGAGAAAATCCAGCTCCGTTGTTCAGGCCTCATGACATTTAGCACGTTTTTTATCAAATATAAAACAATCAGAGACCAGAGTTGAGTTGTGCAGAGTCAGAAAGAGTTGGTTTCAGTTAAAATAAAAGTTTGCTTGGCAACTTCAGTACTATAGCACAAAAGCATTGTTTTTTATTTTACACTTTATGGAAATGGCTCAAACAACCACTATATATGTTGGGTTTGCAGAAAATAACAATACTGTGGACATTCATTCCAAAACTGTTGGCGCTATAATGTTGTCAACAAAATAATAAAGTACAAGATTTCGCTATAATAAATTAATAATCATGATAAAAACTATTTATTTGATCAATTTCAGTTAGTTTGATTGCATTTAGTTCATGTTTTCTTTTTTACTCGACCATTCAAAGAAAAAAAAAAAAATCAGTGTTGGGGTTTTGTTTAGTTATTAGACATTAATAAAATTCTAAATGTTCATTAAAGTTATTAATATAAAAGATAAATTATGGGGCAAACTTGGAATTTACAGAACTAATAAATAAATAATAATAATATCATTTGAGGGTCTGTATGTTTACGTGTCAACCTTGAACAGATATGACCATGATACATGATGATACATAGAATAGTTAATAAAGGCTGGAATCCAAGCACTTAGCATTGCAGACAGCAGTTATCACAATATAAAATAAAAATGATCACAAACATCTTTTTATTCAAAATAGAACAGATTTTTTCCGTTAAGTACAATTAATATATTAATGGGTGATACTTTAGTTAACAAATACTATAGTTTAATTCTACCACACTATGTACAACTATGCTAGCAACTACAAAATAAAGCCAAACAATCTCTTGTGTAAGTGTGACGGTGATTGTGTGCATGAGTGTTTGTCAATGCATATAAGAGTGAGAAAACAAGTGAGACACCAGTGGATTAGGAATTGTTGAGGTGATACACAGGTGATAGATCCATTTAATCACATTTTCTGCTAAATTCATTACATCCACCCATTCAAAAATCCTGAGTTGATATGGATAAATTCTACTCATTTGTACAGTGGTTTATGATAAATTGTGTATAAGCTGAACTCACAAAATTATTAGTGAAGCAGCAGCAGCATGTCATTAATGCTGATGAAAACTATTGTTCTCAGGTTTAGTTTGACAGATTCATCCTGCATCTTGTCAACTTCAGTTTACAACTTTTATTCTTTATTCAGCTTGGATTGCTGCAATTTGTCAGAGGTCGGCTGTGATTCTCTGGTCTCAGCTCTGGAGTCCAACCCCAACTGTCTGACAGAACTGGACCTTAGCAGGAACGAACTGCAGGATTCAGGAGCGAAGCAGCTTTGTGGTTTTCTGGAACGTCCACATTGTCATCTGAAGACTCTGAGGTCAGACACAATTTTTAAGCCCCATTTCCACCAGCTGGTCTGGGTCGGTAAGGGATGGTTTGGTGTGGTTTGGTTTGGTAAATCCTGATCTTTGTTGCATATCCACAGCCAACTGTAACTTCACCCAATAGGGGGCGTGTTGACCGGCTAATGATAGATACGTAAGCTACGTAATAGTGTTATGTCTTAGCGATGTGATGCCTTTCTTGAATTATAATAAAGATGAATGTGACACAGAAATGACAGACCAGAATGGTGGACATCCAGCAGTTTTTGTTATTCCTTCTTGTTTTCTGGCTTTGAAAAACAAAAAACCCACCATATATTTAAACATGACACTATTGCTGCTTTGCTCTTATTACTGATTCACATAGGAAGTGATTGAAACCCCGGCAGAAGGATTCTCAAACAGGTGGGATGGTTTGGGTTAGATATTATGGTACCTTTCCCTATTTTTGCTTGTGGAAATGCAAAAAACTGCATACTGACCCTTGCCATGAAAGAAAATAAAAAGAAAGAAGAAAGAAAAAGAAAAATTTAACAAAACTGCTAACAAAACATTCGTACTACTAGATTTTGATCCACTCTGAGGATCTTAATGATAAAATTGGTTTTCTTTTCTGTATTTAAATCAACAATTTATGTCCTTTTGATATGTCCTGCTAAGATTGAATATGTATAAATCAGCCATTAATACATAATTACAGGATTTTAGTTCAATAACTAATAAGATTCTGCAATGACTGTACATCTCATTAGCTTCAGCTCATTTATTCTTTACTCGACTTTGCTAGACTAAGTGACTGCAGGTTATCAGAGATCAGCTGCGCTTGTCTGGCCTCAGTTCTGAAGTCCAGCCCCTCCCATCTGACAGAACTGGACCTGAAAAAAAACGAGCTTCGGGATTCAGGAGTGAAACAGCTGTGTGGTTTCCTGGAGCATCCACACTGTCATCTGATGTCTCTAAGGTCAGATGTTAGTTCAAGATCAAGTTTATTTACATTTACAACATTTGCCATTGACCAAAGTGCTGTACAATGACAATGATAAAACAATAAAAGCAATAAAAAACTATTAACATAATAAAATCAGAATGAAAAATATATAATGTGACAGTTGTGTTGCAACTTAACTGCTGACATGACACTGATATTATACTGATGATGAACAGATTTTAGTATCTTCAGATTAAAATCTGATTTCCTTCTGTGCTTAAATAAATAAAAATTTTATGTCTTTGCAGTGTTTCTCACTTGTACAAAATATGTAAAATCAGGCACTAATACATAATTACAGGATAATGGTTCAATAGCTTTTATTAGGTGTTGTAATGGTTGTGCATCCTGTTGACTTCAGCTTACATCTTATTCTTTTCTCAGCCTGGGCAGCTGCAAGTTGTCAGAGGTCAGCTGTGATTCTCTGGCCTCAGCTCTGAAGTCCAACCCCTCCCATCTGAGAGAACTGGACCTGACTGACAATGATCTACAAGATTCAGGAGTGAAGCTGCTGTGTGGTTTCCTAGAGAGTCCACACTGTCAACTGCAGACTCTGAGGTAAGATGTTTTTTTGTTTGTTGAGATTAATATGCTGTGAAATGTACATTAAAACTAAATTACTGATATAACACTGTTGTTATACTGATGGTAATTTCAAGGCTACGGCATGGATAAGGTGATGACCCAAGTGCAGAATAGTGCTTTATTTACATGAACTAATCTTACAAAAACAAAACCTGGTGTAGAGGCAAGGATGTGTTATTCTATTTCCTGTCACTAGGGTGTGTGTGTTTGGAGGTGTGTGTGTGACTGGAGCTGAGTGATTGTCTAATTAATATCACCTGTGTCTACCTGTGTTTTTCTGTTTGCTTGGTAAAGAGAGTGAGGGTGGAGGCAGGGTGCCGATATTTTCTGTTGACCGCTAAAAGTTTACCCCTAAAAGTTTACCGCAAAGGGTTTTACTAATAAGGTAACATGTAACATCTGATAAGTCCAACTATATACAATAAACACCCTTTAACTGCAGCAAAGACTCTGGATTGTCTTTGGATTAAGCATGTCAGACAGACCCCTGTGCTCTCCTCTCAGTGACAAAGTTTGTAGTCACTATATATTGTCAACAGAAATGGCTTAAGATCCAACGCTTCTGATGCTTTGCGTGAGATGTGCATGTAAGACAATGGACCACTCAGCCACTTTGGATGCTGACCGTGAGTAAATGAGAAAGAAATGATGGAGCACAGCGCAACCTGTGGTATGTTGGACTCAGTTTACTCACACTGTGAAGTTGATACTTGCCTGGACACAGTTGATGCTGATTACTGCTGCATATTGGATGCAATTTACTGCTGTGGCTGTTGTTGATGTCATTCTTGCCATATTGCTCAAGACTGAATGAATCTTTGGAAAAGTGGATCAATTGTTTGTGCGCATTAGAAGAGGAAGTTGGATTTGGATGTTTCATGCAGTTACTGCTGATGCTCAAGCCTGAATTAAAAGTTTGGATTTTGGTCTTGGACACAGTATTGGATTGTTCATGTATGGAGGCAGATTTGTGCCAAAAGCTGAAAGTGGATTGATGATGCTGAACTGGATGTGTACAATTGCTCTCTGAGTTTGTGATGCATGCTTCTGTTTGCTGGGTTTCAATATGAGTGGATCAAAGGCTGGTTCACATGTGGATGAAACACATAACATTGAAACTGTCAAAAGAAAAATCATTCCCACTGTAAAAGCTTTGGTGTCTAAAATGGAGAAGCTTCAAAAGGAACACCAAGCAAAAGTGAATAAAATAAAGGGGGTCATCATTGCTTTAAAGGAGCTCATGGATATTGATGATAATGTTTCAAAGGTGGAATCTCAACTGGACATTTTAATGCAAATGAATGAAGAAGCTATTTCTCTGCATGGGTCATTGATGAAGATAATCCTCAGGAAGAAAAAGATAAACAAAATGAGTGGTTTGGAAGCATCAATAAATACAACAAGGGATTTATTGAGGATGTGACATGATGGATCTCTGAAACTAAGAGACCAGTCTCAGGACATGCAACAACCGACACTGTGGAAACACTACAAAATGACAAGGAATGTAAAAACCCTTCAAGCTTGCCACTGACCAAGTCTGAGGTTGATAAGATGCCATCAGATGTGGGACAGGATGACTTGTCTGAAAAACTAAAAAACTTGGTACAAGATGATATTTAACCAAATGACAGCATTTCAAATGTTGGAAGCAGGAAACATGGATCAGAAACAAGGACTGCAAGAAGTTCAACCTCTTCTGTTTCATCTTCACGTGTCAAAGCAGAGGCTGAAATAGCTGCTCTTCTTGCTCGACAGAAATTACTCAAACAAAAACAAGAGCTGGATCATCAAGAGGAGGAAATAAAGAAAAGGAAAGAGAGATTTGAGCTTGAAGTGGAGATAGCTGCTCAGGCTAAGATGGATGTTCTAAGACTCTCAGGAAGCAGTGTGAAAAGCAGCAGAAGTAATCAGATGGCATGGAATCCTACATGGCCAGTGGGGGTCATGCTGTTCTTAATTCCGAGGTTGATCCATTTATGCCTGGTGATCAAGGAGTGCAAGACGGTCATATTGAACTCAAGTCTCATCTAACAAAGCCAAAAGAAGGGAACGCTGGATCTCAATTAGCTCAGCACAGACCATCTGGGCCCCTGACGGCTCCTAATATAATGAATGATGTTTCAATTTTTTCTCAAGCTGCAGATCCTACACATACTCAGGTGCCAGTCATAAATGACAGTAACAACTTGCTATCTATAATTGCAAGGCAAAATGAAATCTCCACTCTTCTAGCACAACAACATAACATTTCTAATTTGCCAAAATGGGAAATCCAGATGTTTAATGGAGATCCTCTTCACTATCATGCCTTTATGCGAGCCTTTGAGCACAATGTAGAAGGAAGGATGGAGGATTATGGAGATTGTCTGCATTTTTTGGCTCAATACACAAGCGGAGAACCACAAGAACTTGTTCGAAGCTGTCAACAAATGCCTGCAGACAGAAGATATCAAAAGGCAAAGGCATTGTTACAACAACATTTTGGGAATGAACAAAGGATTGCTTCAGCTTATTTGGACAAAGTAATCTCATGGCCTATGGTGAAAGCAGAGGATGTAAAGTCTCTCCAAGCTTATGGTCTCTTCTTAAGAGGATGTTGTAATGCGATGGATGACATAGAGTACATGTCTGAGATTAACATGCCTGTGAACATGCTGATGGTGATCAAGAAATTACCGTACAAGCTAAGAGACAAATGGAGATCAGTAGCCTGTGATATTCAAGAGACCCATCACCGTAGAGCTAATTTCTCTGACATTGTGAATTTCATTGAGCGCCAAGTAAAAATTGTAGCAGACCCTATATTTGGTAATATACAGGACACTTTAAAGACAATGCAAATCAAAGATGGCAGGACAGATAACTACCAGCATCGCACACAAAACCAAAGAAGTAGTTTTGCAACCACAGTAGCAGCAGTTAATGGAAAGGCCCATTTTAAAAAAGGAGTGCCACAGAACAAAGGGACCTGCTTATACTGCAAGGGTGAACATGCATTAGAGTTGTGTTTTCTATTGGGAAAGAAAACACATAATGAAAAGATCGCTTTTCTGAGAGAACATGGAGTCTGCTTTGGCTGTCTGTGCATAGGGCACATAAGTAAGGACTGCAGGAGGAGAATGTCATGTAAAACATGTGGAACAAGACATCCTAGCATGCTTTACATTCACCCAAAGAATAAGGATCAAAATTAAATTCAAGCAGGTGTGACGGATACAAACTCAGCAGTGAGCACCTCAGTGACGGCGGTGCAAAGCAGTGGACTCACTGGGGCCGGTGATCATGGCTGCAAGCTCTCCATTGTACCAGTCAAGGTTAAATCTAAAAAGGGTGATAAAACTGTGGAAACTTATGCCTTTCTGGACCAAGGCAGTTCTGGCACCTTTTGTACATCAAGTCTCATGAACAAGCTGAACGTATCAGGAAGAGGAACTAAAATTCTTCTACGTACTATGGGTCAGGAAAAGCTTGTGGGAAGTTGCGTTGTATCAGACCTGGAGGTAGCTGGCCTGGAAAGTGACGTCTATTGTGACTTGCCAGATGTCTTTACACAGAAGAAAATGCCTGTGTGCAGGAGCAACATACCACGAGAGAAGGATTTGGTCAGGTGGCCATATTTGCGAGGGGTGCACCTACCTGAAATCAATGCAGATGTTGAGCTTTTGATCGGCTTGAACGCACCAAGAGCACTAGAACCAATAAATGTGATTCCAAGTGAAGATGGAGGACCATATGCTGTTCAGACATTGTTGGGATGGACTGTAAATGGACCAATGTCTGGTGATGCAGACTTGAAGCAACCTAGCATCACTGCTAACCGCATCTCTGTGGTGGATGAACTGTGGAAGCAGCAGTTCCGTCTAGAATTCCCTGAATGCAGCAATGAAGAACTGGGTCTGTCAAGAGAAGATTGCCAGTTTATGGAAAAGGTGAAAAACTCTATTGAGCTGGTGGATGGTCACTACACCATTGGTTTGCCTTTAAAGAAGGGAAACATATACATGCCTGATAACCGCAAGTTGGCAGAGCAACGTGCCTTGAGTCTGAAAAGAAGGCTCCAACGAGATGCCATATTTCATGCAGATTACACCGCCTATATGCACTACATCATTTCCTGCGGTTATGCTGTAAAGGTGCCTATTAAAGACCTGGCATGTAACAGTAGCAACATTTGGTATATTCCACATCATGGTGTATATCACCCAAAAAAGAAAAAGATCAGAGTGGTGTTTGATTGTGCTGCATCATTCCAGGGTACATCGTTGAATGCACAGCTGCTACAGGGACCCGATCTTACCAGCTCATTGATCAGTGTCATGACTCGCTTCAGAAAAGAACCCATTGTTTTGATATAGAGGCCATGTATCATCAAGTGCGTGTTCCAGCTGAAGACTGTAACCTCCTGAGGTTCCTATGGTGGCCAAATGGGGATTTCTCTCAGCCCATGGAGGAGTACAGGATGTGTGTATCTGTTTGGGGCGACATCATCGCCAAGCTGTGCGAACTTTGCTCTGCGAAGATGTGCAGCAGATAATAGCAACTCCTTCAGCCAGCAGGTGGTGGATACCATTAAGCACAGCTTTTAAGTGGATGACTGTCTTGTCTCTGTTCCTTCTGAGTCTGAGGCCATCAATCTTTATCACGACCTTAAAGCCATTTGTGCAAGAGGTGGATTCCAGCTAAAGAAGTGGATAAGTAATAGTCGAAATGTGTTGGCTGCTATTCCAGAAGACAAGAGGGCAGTGGATGTAAAGGAGATGGATCTAGACTGTGACCCACTCCCTGTTGAGCGAGTACTAGGAGTGCAATGGTGTGTGCAATCAGATGCATTCAGATTCAAAATTTCAATCCAAGATCGACCTTTGACCCGTAGAGGAATCTTGTCTGTGGTCAGTTCTATATATGATCCTCTTGGTGTGCTTGTACCAGTTGTGCTGAAAGCCAAACTGATCTTGCAGGATTTGTGTAAGAAAGGTATTGGGTGGGATAAAGTTGCACCCACACCAATTGCAATGGAATGGACAAACTGGCTACAGGAGCTTCATCTACTTGAGGATTTCAAGGTCAGCAGATGTTTTAAGCCTGAGAACTTTGGCACTGTAGCTTCTGCCCAATTACATCATTTTGCTGACGCAAGTGAGGTGGGTTATGGAACAGCTACCTACCTGCTGTTGCGCAACACTGATGGAAAGCTACACACTATCCTGGTCATGGGAAAGGCTAGGGTGGCACCATTAAAACCAATCACCATTCCCAGATTGGAGCTAATAGCAGCAGTAGTAGCATCACGCATGGATAGATTGTTGAGAAAAGAGCTGCAAATGCCATTGCTAGAAGCTGTCTTTTGGACGGACAGCACTTCAGTGCTAAAGTACATTACAAATGAAATATCGAGGTTCAGAACCTTTGTGGCGAACAGGGTTTCTGAGATCCTTAAAGCATCTCATGCAGCTCAGTGGAGATATGTGAGCGCTATGTCTAATCCAGCAGATATTGCTTCAAGGGGACTTTGAGTGAAGTCATTTCTGAAGGATAAACAATGGGCATGTGGCCCACAATTTCTGCTGGAAGAGGACCAGTGGCCTAAAAACCCAGACAGCTCAAAAGAACTATCGGAACAAGATGATCCTGAAGTCAAAAGGAATGTTTTGGCTAATGTTGTTTTAGCCAAAGAGGAAGTTGACTCAGTTTCTCAACTGATTGACTGTACTTCATCCTGGAACCATTTGAGAAGAGTGATGGCTTGGGTGTTAAGATTAAAAAATAAACTCTTGGACTTATGGAAGAAGAGGAAGGAGGTCAAGGTGCTGTTGTCACATTCAAAGAAAGATGAGAAACAGCAGAAGGATATTCAGCTTCAGAGTGTCAAGGATTTGTTCCATGTTTCTCTCACTTTGGAGAGAGGCAGAGCTGAGAATAATTGGATTGTGTCAAAGGAAAAGATTCCTAGAGGAGTTTTCTAGTCTCCTAAAGAATCAGAATGTAAAACGGACAAGCCATATATACAAATTGAACCCATCAATTGATAATGGCATCTTGAGGGTCGGTGGAAGACTCAGTAGGGCAGCAATGCCTGAAGAATCAAAGCACCCAGTGATATTGACCAAAGACCTGCATATCTCTGACCTCATACTGAGACAAGTTCACCAAGAAGTTGGCCATGGTGGAAGAGCTCACATGTCAGCACGGCTATGCCAAAAATACTGGATTACCGGGGCCAGTGCAGCTATAAGTAAGATCTTGACCAAATGTGTTGTATGCCGACGGGTTTGTGCAGTACCAGCCAGCCAACAGATGGCAGACTTACCACTCAACAGAATTTCCCCAGATGAACCACCATTCACCTCAGTGGGAGTTGATTGTTTTGGTCCATTTGAAGTGAAGCGTGGCAGATCTAAAGTAAAAAGATATGGAGTGATATTCACCTGCTTAGCTCTAAGAGCCGTGCACATCGAAGTAGCTGTATCATTGGAGACAGATTCCTTCATCAACGTCCTACGTCGCTTTATATCAAGAAGAGGACAGGTCAAAGAGCTCTGCTCAGACAATGGGACCAACTTTGTCGGTGCTGATCGAGAGTTGAAAAGATCATTGGAACAGTGGAATCAGTCTCAGATACACAATGAACTCTTGCAGAAATGAACTCTTGCAGAAAGGAATAAAGTGGAAGTTTAATCCTCCAAGTGGTTCCCATCACGGGGGAGCTTGGGAAAGATTAATACGTTCAATCAGAAAAGTTCTTAACTCTACTCTAAAAGTACAAACTCTGGATGATGATGGTCTCCACACTGTGCTATGTGAAATTGAAGCTATTCTCAATAGCAGACCAATTACAAAGGCGTCCACAGATCCTAATGACCTAGAGGCTCTGACTCCCAACCGTCTTCTTCTCCTTAAAGGTCAGCCATCTTTTCCACCTGGTGTCTTTCAAAAGGAGGATGTGTATGCTGTACGTAGATGGAAACAAGTACAGTATATGTCCAACCTGTTTTGGAAAAGATGGACAAAGGAATATCTACCACAGCTGCAGGAGCGCCAAAAATGGAACAAAATCAAGCGCAACTTTGTTCCTGGAGACATTGTGCTTGTTGTGGATGACTCTGCACCCCGCAATTCCTGGATCATGGGGAGAGTCATCACAACTGTTCAAGATAAAAGAGAACTCGTTAGTCAAGTTAAGATCAAGACCAGGACAAGCTGTCTCGACAGGCCTGTCACGAAGATGTGTCTGCTTCAGGAAGCCGCGGATCCCTAATGGATTACTTTTTTTTTTTTTTTTTTGACATGACTTGATTCTGAACATTATGTGGGACAGATGATGTTCTATTAAGTTCAGGAATTTCTGCTCTAGAGACACTTGGAGACATGTGAAGAACCTTCTCTTACAAATACATTGAAAATGGACTATCCTCATATTTGTATCATCTATGTTTTTCTTTGCATATATTCTATGATTAATTATTCCATATTGATTTTATTATTCGGTAATTATTATGTTATAATAATTAGGGGACGGAATGTAGAGGCAAGGATGTGTTATTCTATTTCCTGTCACTAGGGTGTGTGTGTTTGGGGGTGTGTGTGTGACTGGAGCTGAGTGATTGTCTAATTAATATCACCTGTGTCTACCTGTGTTTTTCTGTTTGCTTGGTAAAGAGAGTGAGAGTGGAGGCAGGGTGCCGATATTTTCTGTTGACCGCTAAAAGTTTACCCCTAAAAGTTTACCCCAAAGGGTTTTACTAATAAGGTAACATGTAACATCTGATAAGTCCAACTATATACAATAAACACCCTTTAACTGCAGCAAAGACTCTGGATTGTCTTTGGATTAAGCGTGTCAGACAGACCCCTGTGCTCTCCTCTCAGTGACAAAGTTTGTAGTCACTATACCTGGGTGAACCCGACAGAGACAAGATCAGACAACACGGCATGTATGGGCTAAATATAAAGTCTTAAAGATTTTGCAACTGTAAATGAATGTTCGCAAATAATTTCATTTTGTATTTGTAAATGAAGCTCCTGCAAAATAAATCTGCCCAAAAAATTCACGTTTGCGAATGTGCAGAAAAGGATTTGCATGGTTGTAAAAAAAAGATTTGTATTTGTGGAAAATAATAGAAGCTCTTTTGCAAACATCCTGTCCACAGATATGAAGCACAAAACTGCGTGCGAGACTCTGAAGTTGCCGTTGAGAATTTTGTCCCTGTCTTTTTACGTCTACCTAATTCTTAAAGGGAAGTAGACACATTTTAAGGACGGATGGTGGTGTGATTGTGTCTCAAAGTGAATATGATAAACCAATATTTCTCAGTCTCGGACTGAATAATATCAGTATATGTTAGAGTGTGATGTCTGTCCGGTGATGTCTGTCACCGGAGGACTAATGAGGAACAGGTGAATGAGCAAATCAGACCAGGTGCACTAGTGCACAGAAACAGCAAGCCAAACAGAATACACAAGGGAAAATCTACTAAATAAAACAGGAAACCAGACAGGACCGTGACAAAGAAAACCTACAGAAGAGTAAAACAATAAACTACTGAACAAAAACCCATAGACCATGACAGATTTTAGCAGACCAAAATCTGTTTTGTTCTGTGATTTACTACAATAATATTTTACTTTGTTTTAAAATTTATTTCTAAAATTGATTCAACAATTTAAAAAAATTCACATCACTTAGATAATATTACAACTTTAAATATATTTTACTGTATTCAATATTTAGTGTGTGTGATAAATATGTAGTTATTTTATATGCATATATATGATTTTTCTTATAAGAAAACAGAATGAGGCTGCAAAGTTTAAGAGCTGAAATCACAATGTCATTATTGTAATTAAATTAAATGAAGGTAAATTGCAAAGAGAAGTGTGTGGTTATCGATAATAATAACTAATTATTTGGCTCTGTTCAATGGTTTTAACCTGTGTGCTGTTCAGCTCACAACTTTTCTTTTGTAAATATAGATTGAGGGACTGCCGGTTGTCAGAGGTCAGCTGTGCTTCTCTGGTCTCAGCTCTGATGTCCAACCCCTCCCATCTGAGAGAACTGGACCTGAGTAAAAACAATCTTCAGGATTCAGGAGGGAAGAAGCTATGCGGTTTTCTTGAGAGTCCACATTGTAGACTGCAGACTCTGAGGTCAGACATCAGGTTTTAGAAATTAATATGATGTGACAGTTCAGTTTACACTAAACTGTCAACATAAGACTCATACTATGGAATACTGATCCATACTGAGGATCTTCATGATAAATCTGTAACACTCTTTGTGCTTTCCTCCAACATTAAGGCTGTCAAATTATTAACATTTTCAGTCAGATTAATCACAGCTTGCACATTAATCATGATTAATCACCATTTGCAACTATGCCAGTTTTTATTATATTGAATCAACAGAATGAGCCAATGCTTACACATATTAAGTGTTAACTGACCTTCTCTTGGGTAAATGTCAGATGTACACGGGTCAGTAAATGCAACATGTAATGAACTTTTATATGTTGTTCTAAATAATTTCCAACATGTTCTAGATCATAATTCAGAATTCATATATGTCTCCATGACCATTTTTGTCATAAAACCAGCAGACTGAAGTTAAACAGCCAGCACTGATGAAGAAACTCTAATAAAACTGATGGTATGGATAAAAGCAGCAGGTTTTCCCTTTTATCATTTAAGAGTGAGTGTTTGTGCAGCAGTGATAAAACTCCTACAGCAGCATCACCCAAAGTAAACAAAATAGATCATTAGCTGTTTGTTTTATAGTTTGTCTTCACTTTTTTTTTACATTAGACAATCACCTTAGTTGTAATAATTAGTTCAATATTTCATAAAATCTAGACCTAAAAAAAGTCTCATTTGTGCCCTTTTTTTCCTGGTCAGTGCCCCTGCCTGGCCCCCCATCTAAACTTTTCTAGACCCGCCCCTGCACAGCTGAAGTTTAATTCTGTCTACCACCAGACAACTACTGTGTTTGAGAAGAGTCCTTCCAAAATCAATACTTTTGGGTAAATATGTGATTGTGTGAGTTTCCTCTTTCTCAACTGAACCATAAACAAACGCAGCTGATCTGCTGATCAATGACAGCCATCATGATTCACAAAACAACATGAGAGGAGAGGGAGGAAGCAGCAGCTGCACAAACACTGAGACAACCAGAAATCCACTAGGGCAAACACACGCTGGTGCAAAACCCTGGATAATTAAAAAATAAAATAAAAAAATACAGGAAAAGTACAGGTGTGGAACCCTCTCACCGGTAAAAGAGTGGATGTTAAAATACATTCATTTTTTAGGAGGGAGGAGTCCATGGGTTGCTCCATTTATATGTTTATTCTCTATCCATCCACAGAGCCAGCTGGCTCAACTGTTCCATCTCGCCTCTCCATGTCCCATTGTCATCATAACAGAAAATTAACAGATGTATGGGGCTGTAATTGCATTAAAGATATAGAGGAACTTAGTTACCCCCATTAATGCTTTATTTGACAGCCATTTTATATATATATATATATATATATATATATATATATATGGAGAGAGAGGATCATGGCTAAGATGAGAACTTGTCAACCACAACACCACCTAGGATGGGTGAATGGAGTGCCAGCAGAAAGTCTTTTGGCTCATGTAAAAGTGTGGCAGTAAAAATATGAACAAAGTAGAAAATGGAAATGGGGTTGTAATTTTCCTTTAAGGATACTCGCTTGAGTACGGAAGCGTGGAACTGTCACCCAAATAAAAAAAAATCGGACCTTATCACGTTATCACGTGATACTTTATTGTAAAAACGTGAAACGTATCACGTTATAACGTGATATGTTTTACGTTTTTACAATAAACATATCACGTACACTGTACACTGGACGGTTGAGATCATATTGCTTTTGTAGCAGTCGCTTTGCCTCATAATAGCCTCTGCTAGGTGTCATGTGAGTGCAGGTCCGAACAAGCTCTTGAGGTTCTCCGGCTGTGAACTGTTCCAAGAAGTATAACCTATCCTGCTCATTGTCAGTCCTCTATCTATTGCATGTTCGAAAGTTCGTATAAAGCCTTTGTACTCTAGAGCATCACCTCTGAACACAGGAATGTCCTTCATCGGCAGCTGAGACAGCTGCTGTTGTTTTACTAGTAGGTCTGTGATTTCATTCTGTTTTTGCAAGACTGCAACTATGTCATCACCTCTGTCCATTTGAGTGTTAGGCTGATAACTTGGAACTGGATGAGAAAGCGGTGATGTTTGGTGGTGCTGCATTGGAGGTTTAACGTGCATGTTATCAGTAGCTTAGCGGCGTCATCACGCTAACCTTTTCCTTCTTTACAGATCCAAAAGGTAGTTTTCGCACTGATACATGACTACTGTAAACGTCTTCAGAACTACCATACTCCTTAAGCACCTTTAATCTCGCTTGACTTTCAGCCAACGCAGTTTCCAGCTCTAACTTTTTTTTTCTGCTTGGATTCTAGCCGCTTCGAATTCAAGCTCCTGCTTTCTGGTTAACGCTGCTGCACGCTCCAGCAGGGCTGCATGCTCTGCCTCCTGTCTTGCTCGGGTAGAAGAAACGCGTGACACAGCTGATGCTCGACTTTCTTTTGCACTACATAAACTAGCCTTTTCAGCGTTTCCGATCCCTGCCTGTGAAATGCTGTCACTTGGTCTAACAGATTCTTGCAACATATCCATAACATCAGACCGTCCTTCATGCACATTGTCATGTTGTGGTAGCATGTACTCCTGTTCATTTGCTATCCACGTTTTGGCTGTTTTCATAAAGTCTCTGATTGTTGCCATTTTAGGTTCAAACCAGGTGTGCTGGTCAAATGCTTTTTCATCTTCTTCCAAAAGATTTATAACTTCTTTATTGCAACAATGAAAGTCATTTACCAATAATGCAAAATCATTTCCCATCAAATCATGCACATTCTGGACGTTTTTAGCATTTCCTGTTAATTTTTCCAGCTTCTTGCTTGTCAGTGTTCCTGATTTGCGTCTCCTCAATGCAATACACCTCTGCAGTTTTTCCTCCGAAGCCTTTTCAGTTAGCTTACGTGGTCTTCCCTGTTCTGAGGCATCTTTCTTACTTGTCTGCTCCTCTTCATCAGCCATTTTCACTTTGTGGAGTTTAAAGCTCAAGTTGCATGCTAGTTCAAGCCTCCTATTCAGGTGACTTCTTTAAAAGGAAAAAACATGCGCCACAACTTCTCAAAAAAATCCTCAAACTCCACACTGACTAATTTAAGACTTGCCGTCAAGTTTGCTCAATTGTCGGGGGAGATCCCCGTTACTGTTCTTGGAGCAGAGCGTTTCGCCTTAATTTTTTTCCCTGGACTCCTTTACCTTCACGTGCCAGAGAATCTTTGTTTCTTCGTACTATCCAAAGCAAAAGTAAGAAAGTACCTTTTCTTGTGTGAGGAAACGCCAGTCTTGTTATAAGCTTTTGCGTCGAAACTCTTGTGCTTTTTTCTCTTGCAGCAAGCTTATCACATCGCTTGTACGTCCAGGCGATCCAACGAAGCTCCGTTAGCGAGTTTTTTGACTAATGTTATGGCACTCTGTTCACCTTAATTTCTGTACCATCGTTTTGAGCCAGTCTAGCGACTAGTATTTGAAACACAAGTGAGGCGAGTTCATGTTTACCAGGTTTTAATGACTTAAAAAACACTCTTTTGCACGTACATGCACCTACACGTCAAAAAACTACATCGCTTCCAACTTCTCTGGCTTCAATCTGCTTATTAAGCCTTGACTACCGCATCATAATAACGTGGCTATTCAATTGGAAGCTCAAACTCAAACTACTTTATAGTTAACGGTACGAACGTATGCATTTAACAAAGCTTTCTTTTACGTTATAACAAAACTAGTACTCTTTAAAGTTACCACTTTGCTCTTAACCAAAAAAATGATCATTTCAGGGAAAACAATGAATTTGGCTCTAACAATAGTGTACACATGCATTTATGCAAAAACCCAAATTAAGCGATTTTAGTGTTTTTAAAGTGGAATTATTTGGACACACCCTTAAAAAAGTCATTTGGAGTGACCCTAATTCATCTCAAAATTAATATATTTCTTTAACATTACAAGTAGTTTCAATAATTAAATTAACAGATTAAGGACAGGTTTGTCCTTTCATTTTTTGTGAACCATGATTTTATAAGTTTATTCTAAAATGGCATTGTCTCCCTTGCAATGCCCATTTTTGCTATAAAACCCATTAAATTGATTTAAAATGTGTACAGATACTGTAAAAGTGCTAAGCCTATTGCTTAAAGCGCCTGGAGTATTGCTATTAGGAACTTTCCTGACGCGTTGTCGTCGCTGTCGTACTCATGCACAAAATCCAAGTCCAAGCCATCTTTTGCTTGTTTTGTTCTTTTATTACTAAAAGTGCTCAATAAGTCCACAAATTGCGGGGCTCACCGCTCTTTCTCAATGCACGAGTGTGGCTTATCCATACAGAAACGTGTTTCATTTTCTGTCCAACATTAGGTGTAAGAATTGAGTGAACAATCAATGAACAATGAATGGTCAAAAACTGTGTTTACCTTCCCACCAGCAACACCCCCACCTGCAGAAAGGTTCCCACTTAAATAAGCAGCATCGTAGATTACCCAATGCTGCCACCTAGTGCCCAAACAAATACAAGTGCTTAAAATGGCTCCTACACACCGGCCCCTAATTGTTAATGGCATATAGACATGACAATTCAAAATGAAAAAAATAAGGAACCACATAATCATTAACATGAATACAAGTGATAATCATAATGTCCAAATATCTAGACCACAAATGATTTACTGATTATCAGTCTCGTGTAATAAACAGAGCTTAGTGACAGGTCTTTCAACAATGCTTGTCTTTGTTTGTAGATGCACTGAGCGTACCAGCCCGTCTTTGTCAGCATGTGCCTTGATCACTCTTCCAAGGGGCCATGATCCCCGTGGGGCAGATGGATCCATTATAATCACAATGTCTCCAGGTTTTAGATTGTTTTTCCTATTATTCCATTTCTGCCTTTCTTGCAGCAAGGGCAGATACTCACAAATCCAACGTTTCCAGAAGAGATCGGAGATATACTGAACTTGCCTCCATCTTTTTCTGATGTATAAGTCGCTTTCCTGAAACAGCCCGTCCTGTACACTTGGGTTCAGCTTCAAGAGCGTACTCTGCCTGCTTACACAGCCTTTTGCAGAAGACAAGTCAACAATTTCCTTTTAAAATCTTTTCTGCTGACAGTACCGTACAATGGCATGTTCAGAATCTCTTAAGTCCTCCACTGATAGGGCTCGTCCTCTTGGTAAAACAATATCCTGTTTGGTTCTATCGGGAGTTTTGTAGGCTTTTTTCTGACAAGCCATTCTCAAAAGTAGGCTCTTAATCTTAAGAAACCATGCCACAGCTACTTTTAGCTTCCTCCAGTCGGAAAAGTAGGGGATAAGATCATCTGTGGCATTAGGCAAACTTTCTGTGGTGACCACATTCACCACAACTTCTCTTTTTACCTCTAAGTCATCGGCTTCCAATGGAGCATCAGCTATACTGGCTGGCCAGTTCTCCTCTGGCTTATGCAGGAATCTTGGACCCTTTATCCACCTGCAGTCGTTATGGAAGCCTGTGGCTCTCATGCCTCTTGATGCATCGTCAGCAAGGTTATCCTTAGAGTTGACATATCGCCATTGATGAATACTGGTTGCTTCTCTTACAGCTGCTATCCTGTTTGTTACGGACGTGTGGAAACGTTTATCCTCATTCTTGATGTACTTGGTTACTGTTGTGCTGTCAGTCCAAAAGACAGACTCCTGTAGTGCGATCCTCAACTCCCTTTTTAGCATCAGATCGACACGTACTGCCAGGACTGCTGCAGTTAATTCCAGTCGGGGTATGGTAACAGGCTTTAATGGTGTTACTCTGGCCTTTCCCACCAAGAATGCGACAGGGATGTCGCCTTTCTTGTTTTTTAATCTGAGATATGTAGCTGTCCCATATCCCAACTGGCTAGCGTATGAGAAGTGATGAAGCTGTGCGTGCAGAATGTTTCCAAATCCTTGTGGTTTAACACACCTCTCAACTTTAAACTTGGATAAGGCACTCAGTTCCCTTAACCGATTGATCCACTGTTGACCTAGTAGGCTTTGCTTCGCTATGTAAAAGTTATTAGGCAGTGACACATTGTCCTTCTTAAAGGGTCATTTCGGGCTGTAATGATGATCCTTTAGTATCACAGAACCTCCAATAGATTCCAGAAACCTTTCATCCTCTTGACAGCCCCTTTTCTTCGGTCGCCCTTTCTGCGAAATCATGGTTATACTGCTCGCTTAGCATCCTCTCCAATCTGCATACAGAAATTCTGTTAACTGTAGCTGTGATGCGCTCTTCCTTCAAGATGCATCCGTCACTCTGTAATGGACCATTAACAACCCATCCAAGCGTCGTCCTAATAGCATATGGTCCTTTTCCATGGCTGTTAATAATCTCCCAGGGTTCCATCAGCTTGTGTGCATTGCTCCCAATTAGCAAGTCCACTGAAGCTTTAATAGTGGGAGTTTTGACCTTTGACAGATATGGCCACTTGTCCAAATCCCTTTTTGTCACGATGTTATCATAATTTACTGGCATCTTCTTCTGGGTGAGTGTTTCTGGAAGTTCATAGAAAGTGTTATGATTTATTGCAGATACTTCCAGTCCTGAAACTGTAAATGTCAGTACCATGCTTTCCTGTCCCATGGTGTGCAAAAGAAATTGAGTTTTCCTTCCAGCCAGGTTAAGCTTTCTCATGAGATATTCTGTGCAAAATGTGGCTGAGCTGCCAGGATCTAGGAATGCATATGTCTGAATTACCTCGTCTCCTTTAGATGCCTTAACCTTGACGGGCAGAATTTGCAGTGGGCAGTGGTAGTTTCCGGCCCCTGTATGACCACAAGTTGCAGGAGTTGCAGTTAGCTGTGCTGCTCTAGATTCTTTACCACACTCTTCGTCTTGATTTGCAGATGCTTTCTGATCAACGTGAAGTGCAGTTGGATGACTTTTACCACAGATCCTGCAGATCAAGCGCTTCTCACATTTCCGACCAATATGTCCGGTATACAAACAGCCGAAGCACAAGTTCTTGTTCTTCAGAAAATCCATCTTGTCTCTGTGTTTCTGTTCTGTGAACTGTTGACACTGTTCCAATAAATGATTCTGTGTGCAGAATGAACAAGCTGTCAATTGTGAAGTAGATCTTGAGCTGCTGATGCTTTCTATTGTTTCCGCAGTTGTAGCAAAGTTTTTTCCTCCTTTTCCAGGTCCTGAATATAGTTTTGGTTTGGAAGTATTCTTTAGGCTATTTATTCCAGATGAGACGTGTTGAATGTCTCCATATATCGGGTCTGAAAAGATTCTGACATGTCTTTCGATAAATTTCACCAAGTCTTTGAACGAAGCTCTGTTTTGTGTTCGTTCCATGATGTCATATTCTGTAGTTCTCCACTGTTCCCTGAGTTTGTATGGTAATTTTGCTATAATACTCCCTATATTACTTGGCATGTCTAGTTCTTGCATATACTCCAGATCTTCCATAACATTACAGCAGCTGCGTAAGAAAAGTGCGTAAGCTTGTAAATTGTGAACATCTTCAGTTTTTATTTCAGACCAAAGTAAGGCTTTCTCCATATATGCCACAGCAATCCTGTATTTGTTGCCAAAGTTCCTCTGAAGAAGTTGCTTTGCCTTGTCATAGCCGAATTCAGGTGTCATGTGCATACAACTACGCACAAGCTCTCTTGGCTGACCTCGGGTAAATTGTTCCAAGTAGTACAGGCAGTCCTGTTTACTGGTCTTCTCCTCCACTCCCTGTTCAAATGCTTTTAAGAAGGTTAGGTATTGCAGAGTCTCCATCAAAGAAAGGAATTTCTCTCGTTGGTAATGATGACAATTGATTTTGTTTTACTAATGCAGATGTTATTTTGAGTTTGCATCACTTTGATGATATCTCTATGTTGCTTTTGATCCATCTGGGTTCAAGGAGATTTCATGGCCGGCACTGAAGTCTCCAATTTCCTCTCTTTTAGTCCAGTTGCATTCTGCTGACCATCCTGTGTTGGTGCGCCATATAAGGGTAAGCTATTGGCAGGTAGAGAGAATTGTCTTTGTGTCTTACTCCTGCATGCAGAGTCTGGCTCCTTTGCAGTGGAATCCTTCCTTATTCCAGGTGTTTGTTGTGGTATTCCCTTTTCCAGGTACGAATTCATAGCGTTAGATGTTTTAGATGTCCTGGAGAGGCTTTTTGTGTCGAAGGTTTGCAATACGGCGAGTTTAGCTGCAGACTCCGCTATCAGAGCCTCCACTTCTTGTTGCTCCTTTCTCCTTTTTAATTGTAGTTCCTGCTCCTCCAAGGCGTATTTCTCCATTAATGACGCCATGCGAGCGAGAAGTGCAGCTCTGTCTGCTTCTGCTACAATTCTGGCAGAAGAAGCAGTACTAACTTTGCTTCCAGTCCTGCTTGTGCACTTGGCAGCAGCGTTTGAAACACTGTCATCTGGGTTAATACCATCATCACATATATTGTCTTCAACCTCAGTTGCCACATTTTGTTCAACACATGAAACCCATTTTTGTACCTCTGAGATGAACTCATTATGAAACATCGTTTTTGCCTTAAACCATACATCATGTTTTTCCTACTCATCAGTTGGCAACATTTCCATCACAGAATCATGAATATATTTTACCTCAGTACATATTTGCACAAAGTCATTAAGAGCACAAACAACTTTTGTTTTATTTTGTTTGTCCACCATAAGCTCTTGAATATGTTTTTTCAAATTACTAGCCTTTTGTAATTTGAATTTTCTGTCACCCTGTAAGCGTTCAACTCTTTCAGCAAATGCTTTAGCAGTTAGCTTAACCACGCGCTTCTGCCGCACTTCAACGCCATCAACGAGATCATTTGAACTGTCAACAGTTTCGTGTACCTCCATTTTTCAGTCAAAAGTTTTTTATGGATGTTGAAGTACTTTCCAAAATCTATCCTGCATCGGTTACCGTGCAGTAGAGTTTGTGCGTATGTACTTCCAAATCATTATGAAGTCCTTTTAGTGTGTAGTGTAGACATACCTGATAAGTGTCTTACGTGTGTACAGCTTTCCTTGCAATCCTTTAGAAATTCGCAGCTATGCCAAGCTGATGTCGCACAGATCTCTTAATCCAACCACCGTGCCACCTGTGATCAACGGACGTCGTCTTTTTATGCTCCTGGAATCCGGACCTCCAATGTAGCATGATCCACCCTCCTGATTCCAAAATGTAATCCAGCTGTCCAAGCCGTACCTTCTTGTTGGCGGATAATCCATCCCGCAACGTGGCATTCCTTCGTCGCCGACACTGTTGCGAGTAATCCAACTTTCGGCGTCCTCGATATCCATACAGTTTTTGACTTAATGTTAAGGTGCTAAGCCTATTGGTTAAAGCGCCTGAGGTATTGCTATTAGGAACTTTCCTGACGCGTCGTCGTCGCTGTCGTACTCATGCACAAAATCCAAGTCCAAGCCATCTTTTGCTTGTTTTGTTCTTTTATTACTAAAAGTGCTCAATAAGTCCACAAATTGCGGGGCTCACCGCTCTTTCTCAATGCACGAGTGTGGCTTATCCATACAGAAACGTGTTTCATTTTCTGTCCAACATTAGGTGTAAGAATTGAGTGAACAATCAATGAACAATGAACGGTCAAAAACTGTGTTCACCTTCCCACCAGCAACACCCCCCACCTGCAGAAAGGTGCCCACTTAAATAAGCAGCATCGTAGATTACCCAATGCTGCCACCTAGTGCCCAAACAAATACAAGTGCTTAAAATGGCTCCTACAGATACTATCCACTTAACTGTAGTGTACCATTGCTTAATATTTTTTAGTTAACCAATTGCCTCTAGCGAGCTGTCTTCTCTTTGGTTATGGTGCCATCTAAAAAATAGGTTAAAGTAATTAAACATGACTAATACATGTACAGCTACCCACATGTAATGTCATGCTATACAGATTTTACATTTCTCTCATAAGATTGTACAGTAATCTATAATAAATGTTTATTTCTAAATAGGAATGGAAAATGACAAAAAATATGTGTAAAGTATACAAAGAGTTATGCTTAAATATTCATTTGATGTGTAAATCATGTATAACTATACAGAAACTACAAATACAGGACATATATTTATAATGTAAAACACTTATTAGTGGTCGCCCCACATGATATTCGGTCTGCCCAGATGATGTTTTCAAGTTCACTCAAATATTACATGCTAACGGTTAGCAACAGAAACCAAGCTAACTACGTCCTATGACATGCCACCGTCAAATTTATCATCAAAACATAGATTTGCAGATAAAATTTATTATTTACAGTTTTGGAGCAGTCGACACACATGATATCCAAAAGTGCAAATTACAGCTAAAAGTAAAAAAGTATATTTATTTGCAAATATGAAAGACTAACCTCTCAGATGAGTCACGTTGATGCAATATCCTGTCCTTGAGGCAAATTCAAAATAAAAGTCCCAAAATTGTGTTTTTCTTGATGGCCAAATGATGTAATAAAATTAACATTTTCAGACAACATTCGTTTGTGTATTATGACGGTAATAAATGTGTGAGTGCCACATAATTTTGTCAGTGAATGCAAAACATGTTAGAAAGTATGCTAGACACTAACTTTTTTTTTTTTTTTTTTACTTTGTTACAAATGTGTTTGTTTGCTGAGGTATTTACTATGGTAGAAGTTTCATCAAGGATGCTCAATCTTTTGCATTATTTTTATCAGGAAGTTCTGACATTCTCAGCAAACTCAGATTAATTTTAGGGTTATTTGGGGTCATACTCATCCTTTGATTTTTATTGCCAAGAAATGACTGCAAACAAGAGTCTCCGGTTTGAGTTATTCTTTGTTTCTAGATTAAATTAGTCAAGAAACCATTACAACGTCTATGGGATAAGCTTTGTGCCACTGGGGAGCGAATCTGAATTCTTTATATTTGAATTTGAATCATTCAATTTGAATCTGAATATGCCTTTTTTAATAATTGCTTCAAAAAACTGAATCCAAATGACCAAATTTATATTGAATCTTTGTTTTTTTTTTTTATGTGTATTGTGGTAAAGTTGAAACTTTTGTATTTGAAAAATTCAGATCTGAAATTCAAATTCAGATCTGAAATACAAATTCAAATATGAATTTGTATTTCAGATCTGAATTCCAGGCCAGCCACTTTCGCTACAATGGCACTTGCCGTTTCTGTAGCGGTAGTTACCGTTTCCTCAACGGTCTCAGCGGTTTGCCACTGTGGGCTGGTTGCAGACTTTTCACATTAGTGGTAACTCCTAATACAAGAAAAATATGTGTAAGTTTGCACAGATTGATGTGCATCTCAAGTGACGTACATACACCATGTAAGCTATAACGGACCAGCTTGATCTTTTGCGTTGGTTTGGAAACATTTTAGAAAGTAACTCGCCGGGCTGCAGACACGCCAGACCATGTCTGTGACGGCGCATCGCTGTGAAAGCAGCTTGCAGGCTTATTGGGCTCCGTCAGTCCAGGAGAAACGAGAATGGAGCAACATTCTGTCGTCCCGCAGCGTCTCAACCAGCAGTGGTCAGGGTCCACAAACGTTAACTCTCCGTCCTTCAAACACCACGGTGGACATGCCAGTATCTTTATGAAACGTTGCATTTAATTTTAAATAGGTTGTCGACTGTCTTTCTGTCTCAGCAAGCAAGTATGGTCACGGATTCGTTGATCGTGACATTTCATAAAGATACTGGCATGTCCACAGTGGTGTTTGAAGGACGGAGATTTAACGTTTGTGGACCCTGACCACTGCTGGTTGGGACGTTGCGGGACGACAGAATGTTGCTCCATTCTCGTTTCTCCTGGACTGACGGAGCCCAATAAGCCTGCAAGCTGCTTTCACAGCGATGCGCCGTCACAGACGTGATCTGGTGTGTCTGCAGCCCTGTGAGTTTCTGTTGCCACGGTTACCAACTAGCGTTAAATCAACAATTTACAACAATAAGACTATTTGACCGGAACTTCTTTTATAGGTGTCCATATGGACACCCTACAGCCAAATAAGAATCGAGTATTCACCCAGACCATTCATGTTTTTATCACACAAAACAACTAAATGATGTCCCAAATACAAAACGGACTTAATCTTCCAAGGTCGCGCCCTCCTCTGGCATATGAAGGTCGCAGAAAGAAGTACAATGAAGGGGCTTGATCTTCAGCCTACATGATGGTTATTGCATTGATTATTTAATATCAAAATGGAACAGATCTGGAAAGTTACTATATATATATATATATATATATATATATATATATATATATATATATATACATATATATATATACATATATATGTATATATGTATATATATATATGTGTGTGTGTGTGTAGTGTATTTTATGTGTTAAAAAAAATAATGACACTTTTATTGTTATCAATAAGCGATATTACTAAAATGTTTCCAAACCAATGCAAAAAAAAAGCTGGCCCGTTATAGCCTACATGGTGTATGTACGTCACTTGAGGTGCAGATTAATCTGTGCAAACCTACGCATATTTTTCTTGTATTAGGAGTTACCACTAATGTGAAAAGTCTGCAACCAGCCCACAGTGTCAAACAGCTGAGACCGTTGAGGAAACGGTAACTACCGCTACAGAAACGGCAAGTGCCATTGCAGGAACAGTAACTGCCGCGAAAGTGACTGGCCTGGATCTTAGCGTTTCTCCATTTCTCTCTCTCTCTCTCTCTCTCTCTCTCTCTCTCTCTCTCTCTCCCCGCCGCCACCCTCCCCTCGCCCTCCCCCTGCTTGTACCTGTTGAGAACAACTGCACAAAACTGACGTTACTCCATCTGTGATCGACTAGTTTTGCCTCACGTCAGGTCCCGGATGTGTGGCACAAAAGTTTGAATTTCAGATCTGAATTTGTATTTCAGATCTGAATTTGAATTTTAGATCTGAATTTTTCAAATACAAAAGTTTCAACTTTACCACAATGCACATAAAAAACAAAGATTCAATATCAAATATGGTCATTTGGATTCATTTTTTTGAAGCAATTATTCAAACAGGCATATTCAGATTCAAATTGAATGATTCAAATTCAGATATAAAGAATTCAGATTCGCTCCCCAGTGGCACAAAGCTTATCCCATAAAACGTCTTTGTTGCAAATCCAGCTTCAGTAGTAGTCAGTTTATAATTCAATACAAACCCGTGTCGAGCACTGTTACGCCGCCCGCCTGCATCACATTCGGTGTACGCTGTGTGAGTATACGGGCGCTCCTGTGACGGATTCGACAAGAAAACGAAACTTGGCAGGAGCTATGAAAGTCTGGTTGAGTGAGCGGGCAAAAAGTGATACCAGCACAGGACGGCACAAGGTAAGGAAAAAATTAATTTCTTTGCTTCACCTCCAACTAAAAAGACAAAACGCAGGTAACACCTGGATGTTTCTGCAGCGTGAGCATGTGGCAGCTGTTTTTAAAGTTGGAGGAAAATATCTCGATGTAATTAAATACGGGGCTGCTTTTCTCTGAATGTAAGTTACACCTATGTTCAATTATCCCCCGCACATACATAAAGCGCAACTAAGGAAGGTATAGAAAACCATTATCTTTGATGTCCTGAGGCAGAAGAGACAGACGAGGAGACAGAAAGTACAGATAGAAAGAGATAGAAAAAAAGGACAGAGTAGATGGAGGACAGAGACAAAAGGACACGAGAGAGGAGTGGTTTGTGGGAAACATAAGTTGCTCCCATTTTAAGATAGATTTAGGTTTTTATTTTGGTATCTTGGGATGTGTGAGTGATAAGTAATTTTATTGGTCTCTGTATTTAGCTTCTTACCTGCTGCAGGTCACAGCTCTCTAATAGAGGAGGTATGAATGCATAGAAACTAATTTCTTTAGTCAATGTTTTTGTAATCTGGTTCATAAGTGCAGCAAATTAGGATTTTAATGTTTTTATTTTCATTATAAAATCTACAGGATTGACAGTAGGAACAGATGTTTCATTTATCCAGTTTAAGCCATGCCCAAAAGAAATGGGCTGGTCTTAAATATAAAACTCCTCGGCTGAAAACTGGTTCCACTGGTGTCCTGCCCTGCTCTCTTCTGTTCTGCCTTAATCTTATTTCTTTTACCTCGTCTTTTTGTTTTCTTCTTCACTCTTCAGTTCTCTTCACCTTTCTCTCCTACCAAAGTGTATAAAAAAGTGCAGTTCTGTACATCCTTTGTTTTTAAGTTAGTTTAAAGAGACTTTTTCCAAAAGTAAACAATTCCAAATAAAGCACATACTCTACTGAGACTGTAACTATGTTTTGTATTTTTTTTAAATAAATTGGCTACTTAACATATATCTCTTTGGTCAGTAGCCTACATTGAATGTAATAAGGCCAGTCATTGTTTGTTTCACAGGTTTATATGTGAAGCTCATTTCATGTACAAGACAAAGTGCTTTTATATAAAACATCAATAGCAAGGTGAGAAGCATATAAATTACATTAGAAATAGAAAAATTAAACCTGAAATAAAAACGAGCTCTGTTCATTTTAGGGCTGGATGATATGGCCAAAACTTTTATTACAATTTTTTTTAAAAATTTCGGTCGATACAATATAATTCCAATATTGATATAAACAATATAAAAGCCTCAGAAAAACTGCCAAAAATGCCCACAACAGATGCCTGTAAAACTACAAATTATTTAGCTGAGTCTATAAAACTCCTCCAGTATAACATTTTGGAAATAAAAACTGTACAATAAATTAATGTTTGCCTTTTGTTTGTATTCACCAAGGCTAAAGTAGCCTTCAAAAAAAAAAAAAAAAAAAATTGAAATCACTATTAAAGGTCAAATAACTTTTACCTTTCTCAATATTAATATCTTTAACTTTAAACTACAACATAGGCTTATTGTGTTATTCTTAAAGATTTTAACAATGGTGCTTCAACTAGGCTTAAAAATAAAAGTACTCAGAACTGCTACAATAAACAGAAAAAAAAGAGTGGGCATACTCAGCATTACTCAGCATATTCTATGAGTGGAAATGCTTCAGATGCACTGTTGCCTGATCAGCAAAATATAATAAAATAAAACTAAATTCTTCAGTCAATATTTTCTTTGTTTTTTAGTTTAATTTTATTAGGTGTAATTTTTCTTAAATATTTTAATTTAAAATGATATTTGAATTATAATTGTAATTAGTCTGGAGCATGTCAACACATTTTAAATATTTTTCTCCACACTCTTTATTAATAGCCATTAACATCTGATGGTAGGCCAGTGCAGGATCAGCTAGCAGCAGCTTTGTACATTTCATTTCCATCTTGGTGATGAAACAGAGCTGATATCCTGCTCTGATGCAGCAGCTGTATGGGATAAGGTTTGTGCCACTGGGGAGCGAATCTGAATTCTTTATATTTGAATTTGAATCATTCAATTTGAATCTGAATATGCCTTTTTGAATAATTGCTTTAAAAAACTGAATCCAAATGACCATATTTGATATTGAATCTTTGTTTTTATTTATGTGTATATTGGTAAAGTTGAAACTTTTGTATTTGAAAAATTCAGATCTGAAATTCAAATTCAGATCTGAAATTCAAACTTTTGTGCCACACATCTGGGACCTGACGTGAGGCAAAACTAGTCGATCGCAGATGGAGTAACGTCAGTTTTGTGCAGTTGTTCTCAACGGCTACAAGCAGAAGGAGGGCGAGGGGGGAGAGAGAGAGAGAGAGAAATGGAGAAACGCTAAGATCCAGGCCAGCCACTCGCTACAACGCCAGTTACTGTTCCTGCAATGGCACTTGCCGTTTCTGTAGCGGTAGTTACCGTTTCCTCAACGGTCTCAGCGGTTTGCTGTGGGCTGGTTGCAGACTTTTCACATAAGTGGTAACTCCTAATACAAGAAAAATATGCGTAGGGTTGCACAGATTAATCTGCACCTCAAGTGACGTACATACACCATGTAAGCTATAACGGGCCAGCTTTTTTTTTTGCAATGGTTTGGAAACATTTTAGTAATATCGCTTATTGATAAAAAAAAAAAAAAAAAAATGCTGGGATAGGCTCTAGCTCACCCGCGACCCGAAATGGAATAAGCGGTCAAGATAATGGATGGATGATAAAAAAAAATAATGACACGTTTATTGTTAACACATAAAATATACTACATATATATGTGTATGTGTGTATATATATATATATATATATATATAGTAACTTTCCAGATCTGTTCCATTTTGATATTAAATAATCAATGCAATAACCATCAGGTAGGCTGAAGATCACTCCTGTCTGCGACCTTCATATGCCAGAGGAGGGCGCAACCTTGGAAGATTAAGTCCGTTTTGTATTTGGGACATCATTTAGTTGTTTTGTGTGATAAAAACATGAATGGTCAAGAATACTCGATTCTTATTTGGCTGTAGGGTGTCCATATGGACACCTATAAAAGAAGTTCCGGTCAAATAGCCTTATTGTTGTAAATTGTTGTTTTAACGCTAGTTGGTAACCGTGGCAACAGAAACTCGCCGGGCTGCAGACACGCCAGATCACGTCTGTGACGGCGCATCGTTGTGAAAGCAGCTTGCAGGCTTATTGGGCTCCGTATCTTTATGAAATGTCACGATCAACGGATACGTGATCTTACTTGCTTGCTGAGACAGAAAGACAGTCGACGACCTATTTAAAATTAAATGCAACATTTCATAAAGATACTGGCATGTCCACCGTGGTGTTTGAAGGACGGAGATTTAACGTTTGTGGACCCTGACCACTGCTGGTTGAGACGTTGCGGGACGACAGAATGTTGCTCCATTCTCGTTTCTCCTGGACTGACGGAGCCCAACAAGCCTGCAAGCTGCTTTCACAGCGATGCGCCGTCACAGACATGATCTGGCGTGTCTGCAGCCATCCATCATCCATCCATTATCTTGACCGCTTATTCCATTTCGGGTTGCGGGTGAGCTGGAGCCTATCCCAGCATTTTTTTTTTTTTTTTATCAATAAGCGATATTACTAAAATGTTTCCAAACCATTGCAAAAACAAAGCTGGCCCGTTATAGCTGACATGGTGTATGTACGTCACTTGAGGTGCAGATTAATCTGTGCAAACCTACGCATATTTTTCTTGTATTAGGAGTTACCACTAATGTGAAAAGTCTGCAACCAGCCCACAGCAAACCGCTGAGACCGTTGAGGAAACGGTAACTACCGCTACAGAAACGGCAAGTGCCATTGCAGGAACAGTAACTGGCGTTGTAGCGAGTGGCTGGCCTGGATCTTAGCGTTTCTCCATTTCTCTCTCTCTCTCTCCCCCCTCGCCCTCCCTCTGCTTGTAGCCGTTGAGAACAACTGCACAAAACTGACGTTACTCCATCTGCGATCGACTAGTTTTGTCTCACGTCAGGTCCCGGATGTGTGGCACAAAAGTTTGAATTTCAGATCTGAATTTGAATTTCAGATCTGAATTTGTATTTCAGATCTGAATTTGAATTTCAGATCTGAATTTGTATTTTAGATCTGAATTTGTATTTTAGATCTGAATTTGAATTTTAGATCTGAATTTTTCAAATACAAAAGTTTCAACTTTACCAATATACACATAAAAAAAAAACAAAGATTCAATATCAAATATGGTCATTTGGATTCAGTTTTTTAAAGCAATTATTCAAAAAGGCATATTCAGATTCAAATTGAATGATTCAAATTCAAATATAAAGAATTCAGATTTGCTCCCCAGTGGCACAAACCTTATCCCATACAGCTGCTGCGTGAGGTGAGGACAAGTCTCGTATGAGGGCTTTTGGACGATATATTGCGATATATATTGATATTGAATTATTGTCCAGCCCTAGTTCATTTCAGAAAAATTTTGGACCTCCAATGTTAGGCATAAATCTCTACAACTGGACTTTCTACTGTTTATCATCACATTTGCTATATTTGCTCTTTCTCTTTTCCATCTTAATGATGTGTGAACACAAACCTGGAATTCCACATCTAAAACTGTACTAAATTTCTTCTCTGTGAGTTTTGGTTCTATTTTCATGGCACAAGCAAAAGTAAAAGCCATGCGTCCTGGGCTTTTAATTTCAACCATATTCCCATGCATGCTATAGTGGCTCTCTGATTATCTGTTTGTTCAGCAGCTGCTTCCTTCCTCTTCCTCTCCTGTCGTTCTGTGAATCATGACGGCTGTCAGATCAGCTGATTGGCTTTTCTTTGTTGTTGCGTTTATCATTCATTTAAGAAGGAGGAAACTAGCTGTCCATGGTTCACACCATCACATATTTACCCCAAATTATTATTTTTGGCAGGACCTTCTCTAACACAGTAGTTGGCTGATGGTAGACATTGTTTATACTTCAGATATGCAGGGGCAGGTCTAGAAAAGTTTGGATGGGGGACAAGTAAGGTGCACCCACCAGGAAAAGGGGGGCACAGATGAGACCTTTTTTTTAGGTTTAGATTTTATAAAATATTGAACTGATTATCACAATTAAAGTGATCATCTAATGTAAAAAGTGAAGAAAAACTTGTAAAACAAACAATCAATTACATCATTTTTTTTATCAACAGGTGTTTACTTTGGGTGATGCAGCTATAGGACTTATCACTGTTGCACAAACACTTACATTTCAATAATAAAAGGAAAAATCTCTTTTTATCCAGATCATCAGTTTTATCTGAGTTTTTTCATAAATATAGGATGTTTCAGTCTGGCGGTTTTATGACAGAAATTATTACCATGGAGATGGTTGGTGAGATGATGACAAATGAATTCTGAATTATGATCTAGACAATCATCTCTACCATGTTCTGATCTAGAACATGGTAGAGATGAGATTTAGAACAACATATAGAAGTGCATTACATACTGCATTTACTGACCATTGGACATCTGATGTTTACCCATGAGAAGGTCAGTTAACACTAGGGCTGCAACTAATGACTACGCTGATGGTCGATTAGTCACCGACTATTAAAACGACTAGTCGACCAAGCGGATTATGTATGTCATAATTATTATAAATGGATCTTATTTCACTTTCAACTTAGAAATTTTGCACAAGGTTGTTAAGTAAGTCAGACGTTCCTGCTCTTTAAATGCTCGAGCATTGCAGACATACTTCTGTGGTACGCAAGGTCTGCTTTACAAATCTCACATGTATTTAATTTATTTTGTGTGTTTAACGTGAAGTTATCCCAGACTTTTAACGTTCTCCGCCGCGGTTTTTCTCTCTAGTCAGCCACCATATTTTTCCCCTGGTGGACTTAATTAAGCATGTGCAACTCTCAGCAGAGATAAAAAAAAAGAAGACGATGTGTCACTCTGTAGTTTTTTTTTTCACCTCTTTGCGCATGTGCATTGTGCAACTCTCAGCAGAGATAGGATTAGAAGACGATGTGTCACTCTGTGGTTTTTTTTTTTTTTTTTTGCAGACAGTAGTCGACGGCTAAATTCGTTGTCGACTATTTTGATTGTCAACAACGTCGACTAATCATTGCAGCCCTAATTAACACAAAATATTTGTAGCATTGACGCTTTCTGTTGATTCAATACAGTAAAAAAGGGCAGATTTCAGACATTGTTGCGAATGGTGATTAATTTTGATTAATTTATAAGCTGTGATTAATCAGATTAAAAATTGTAGTCATTTTACAGCCCTAATACACACACACACATCTATATATATATCTATATATATATATAGATATACATATATAATAATAATAATAATAATATCTGGACATATCTGCATCACTTTGACAGAAAAATGCAGGAAAATTATATTTTAATATAGACAGTATGGCAAACTATAAAATATGGTCGCATGAAATATAACATTGGAAAGTGGATTATTCATCAAATAGATAATATATTTCTGTCAAACCTTTTAAATATATAAATATTTGTGTAAAACAAAGTGGATGCCATATGGTGTGTCAGATGTGTCACATGGAAAACCATGTGACATTCTGATCAGTCAAGCTAATCCATTAGCAAACTAAAAACAGCTGGCCAATAGGTAGCCTGTAATTAGCCACATGACAGCATTGATTTTTAAGAAGTAATAAATAAAATCTGAGAGAATTTTTTTTCTTTTTCACAAAATGTCACGCCATAAGCCACAAAACATTGAGCACTACTAGTGATGTCAGATTCATATCTTTTTAACTCAAAATCAAAAAAGCACAACTGACCTCATGACTTTGCAAGTCACTCCAGAGATGTTACTATAATGTTCTGGTTGGGTGTGGCCCTTTTTATCATTACGATGTCCAAATTATTGCCTGTTTAGTGTCACACCATATGATGACCATTTTGCGGACAAAATATATTTGGTCAGAACTTGTTTTGACATTATGCATAGACATCAACACTTTATGTGGTTATTGATAGCACATTATTATTTTATATCCACTGTAAAACTATAAAATATGTATAATTTATTAGGAAATATGCTCTTATTTCTGAAGGCACACATATGCCGGGCAGTCACACCATATGACATTTTTGATGTTTTGATCAAAACTCTAAGTAGAAATCTTAATACACCCACAAAACTTTTGGTATTATTGTACTTTATCTTTTCAGAGGAACAAAATTTATATATGTATTCTTAATCTGTATGTGACACACGGACAGTCCGAATTGTTAGTCACCAACCACGAATTTTTATTTTCTCCTTTTAAATCCTGTATTCCATTATATAGTTAAAGGATGTACTTCACCCCTTCACCTACATTTCCCAGCTTGGGATGAATAAAGTACTTCTATCTATCTATCTGTCTATCTGTCTATCTGCCTGCCTGCCTGCCTGCCTGCCTGTCTGTCTGTCTGTCTATCTTTTACTGACTTGTAATTCGCCAAAAAGAGCGTCAGAACAGCTGATCTAGCTCTGTTCAAGTCTTCTCTCTTAAACATTCTTTCTATGTGATGTCTCAATTGTCGGAATCTGTAACAATCATGATTTGTTAAACCTTGCTGTTTCAATTCCTCAAAAGTTTATAAAGGTCACAGTACGTTATAAAACTTAAATTTCTTAAAATTATTGTCAGATTTGTTGGGGAAATTTTTTTAAATCAAAATTGATAGGGTTGATAGGGTTCTGTAGTTTTCCATTATCATGTTAAACCACAATTTAAAGGGGTCTCTGTCATGGATCACTGTTTAGTTGTTTAGTCAAGGAGTTGCATCCTATTACAGCCTGTAGACCCAGGGTGCACAGTTCCGGTCGTCAAGGGCCACAGTCCTGCAGGTTTTTGATGTGTCCCTGCTCCAAAACCACCTGACTGAAATTATTGAATCATTGTGCAAAACGTAATAGGCTGTTGGATCTATTTCATTTGAGTCAGATGTGTTGAAGCAGGAAACATTGGAAAATTGAGGACCAACTTTGGTACCCCTGCTGTAGAGTAATATTGCTTGATATCTGGTATTCTCTGTCCTTCCACTGCGCTGTGCAGGATGGATTGCAAAGATCCACTAATGGTTTAATATGTGCAGCCTTAAAGTAGGCTTTGAGGTTTGGGAGGGAAAAGTGATCCTACATATATTATGTCATCTGTGAAAAGTGCTAGTTTATGTTATTTCAGCCCAAGTTCATTGCTGTAATTTTTTTGTTATTGCGTCTGACCCACTGACTTAAGGGTTCTATAAATATAGCAAATAACAGTGGGGATAGGCAGCATTCTAATTTCTTTCATTCTGATTCCAATTTGTTTAATTTTTCTTGTTGCTTCCTCTTCTGAAGAGCAACAGCAGTTTGTGTGTTCAGAGTTTCTTCAGTGGTTTTCATCAGAGACTTTTTCACTGATTGATGTGATGTGAATGACAACATGTTTGTGTTTGCAGATACTGGTTCGAAGAATTGATAACAGAGACTTTAAAACCCACCTATGTGATTATGACGAGTGACCAGTCCATAGATAAACCACCAGACTTCAGTGATGGACCAGGAACTTCAGACTCAGAGTAAGAGAAGTGAAACAGAGGTTTCAGGATGTTTGCTGATCTCTCTGAAGTCTCTGGAACTGCTGATCCTTGAACTCAAAATTTATGTGTAAACCAGAAAAAAGTCCTGTTAACAAGGTCAACACCTTCAGTCTGATCATCAAAAAAGTCTTAAGATTTACTTGTCCAATGGCACACTTTCAGACTTTAGTGATGGACCCTGATTCAGACTCACATTAACAGAACTGAACCATATTTTTCAGAATCTTTAGTCTAAAGATTAGTTTATTTTTTATCTGATTTTTATTTGAGCTGCTCTTTTCATCATCTCACACTCAGCAGTTTATTGACCTATCAATCAATATACTCTGTGTTTGTCATTACCAAAGTTTTTTTTATTTAATTCTTTATTCTAACAAAACTGAATGTGCAAAACAGGATTAAAATGCCTTTGTAGGTCAGATATGCTGCAGTGATGTCTCCATATGAACTGAACATAATCAGAGGAAACACTCATGATTCAAGATTCAAAGTGTTCATTGTCATTTGCCCAGTGAGGAAACAGGTTTCCTTGAACAATGAAATTCTTACATCGCTGTCCACACTGAATTCCAGAAAGGATTAAAAAATAGAAGAAAAACAACATAAAAAACTAGATAGAAGATAAAGATAATATTAAAAAAACTGAGTAAATAATTTATTTACATAAATGTGCAGTGTGCCACATTCAACAATGAAAGATTAGCTGTGCAAAAAAACCTATCATGAAGTAGATGGTAAGATGCATGTGCAGATATCTTTTATAAGTAATAAGACACTTAAACAGTAAAGGATATTACAGTTACTGTGGTTGAAAATATAAAAGTCAGTGTGCAGGGTACAGGCCGTTGTTACAGACTACTATCAGCTGTTAAGGAGTCTGATGGCTGAGGGAAAGAAAGAGTTTCTAAGTCTGGTTGTCCTGCATTTCAGACTCCTGTATCTCCTGCCTGAGGGGAGGTGAGTGAACAGTCCATGCTGGGGGTGGGTGGGGTCTCTGATGATGGACTCTGTGCTGGTATTTGCTCTGCAAAGAGGGCAGTGGAGTCCTGGTGATCCTGGATGCAGTCTTCACCACTCTCTGCAGGTGTTTGCGGTCCGTGATAGTAGAGCTGCCGTACCACACGGTGATGCAGCTGGTCAGGATGGACTCAATGATGCAGCTGTAGAAGTTTCTGAGGATATTTGATGACATGCCAAACTTCCTCAGCCTCCTCAGGAAGTACATCCACTGCTGAGCTCTCTTCACCAGCTGTGTGGTGTTGAGTGTCCAGGTGAGGTTCTTGCTGATGTGGACCCCCAGATATTTAAAGGTACTCACCCTCTCCACTTTAAGCCCGCAGATAAACAGTGGCCAGTGAGGGTTCCTCTTCTTCCTCATGTCCACTATCATCTCCTTGGTCTTGTTCCTGTTGAGGGTGAGGTTGTTGTCTTCATACTATATCACTAGAGAGGCCACCTCCCTCCTGTAGGCTGCTTCGTCCCCGCCAGTGATGCGTCTTATGACAGCGGTGCCGTCTGGAAACTTCAGGATGGTGTTGTCCTTGTGGGAGTCCACACAGTCATGGGTGAACAGGGTGCAGAGGATGGGACTGAGGACATTACCCTGTGGTGGGCCAGTGTTAGTGATGATGCTGGCTGAAGTCCTGTTCCCGATCCTGACAGACTGCAGCCTGCTAGTCAGAAAGTCCTGGAGCCAGTCACAGAGGTTGGGGTGTAGTCCCAGGGAAAGGTTTGTGGGTGAGCTTGTGGGGGATGACCATACTGAAAGCTGAGCTGTAGTCAATAAAGGGCATCCTGATGTGGGAGTCTTTATTCTCCAGGTGTGAGAGGGAGATGTGCAGGGCTGCAGCAATAACGTCTGAGAGCTCGTCCAGGGATGTTGTCTGGCCCTGCTGCTTTGTGGGGGTTGATCCTCCTCAGAGCTTTGTTTACCTAAGATGACTGGTGAGGGAGAGGGGGGTGTTGTTGTCCAGGTGTCTGAGAGCGTCCACTTTGTGTGGGGGGTGGGGGTCTCAAAGTGGGTGTAAAATGTGTTGAGGCTGTCTGTGGTGCTGATGGTACTGGAGCTGCTCCTGTTGTCTGATGTGCTGCAGACCCTGCCACATGCGCCTGGACTCAGCAGTGGAGTAGAAGCCGTCCAGCTTCTCTCTGTACTCCCTCTTGGCTGCTCTGATGACCTTCCCCAGGCCATATTTTGCAGCTTAGTACTCAGTCTCATGCCAGATTAAAATGCAGTGGAGCGATGATGCAGCATATGACATACCTGACTGTTTATCCAGGGCTTTTGGTTGTTGAGCTTCCTGATTTGTATGGTGGGCATGACGTTATCCACACAAGTGCTAATGTAGCCAGTCATATAGTCAGCATAGTCCTGTACACTGACAGAAGAGCCTTCAGAGAGGCTGCAGCTTTAAACACCACCCAGTCTGTAGTAGCAAAACAGTCCTGCAGTGTGCCCTCATGTGTCCTGTGTCCCGAGCTTAACCTGTTTGGTGACTGGATTTGATTGTTTGAGTCTTTGTCTGTAAGCCAGGTACAGGAACAGATACAGGAACAGGAAAGAGATGTGGTTCGAATGTCTGAAGTGGGGGCAGGGTGCAGCCTTGTATGCACCCTTTACATTGGTGTCCAAAGTGTTCTTATCACAGGCAACAAAACACATGTCAGATTTTCTGCAGGAAATAGTTTGTTTTAACATCAACCTGCAGGCAGGTGAACTGGTCTTTAACCCATAAGAGCCTGACGTGACATATTTGTCACATACATTTTGTAAGACATTTTGCTTCAATTTATGGAATAAACTTTGCTCAAAATCCTGTTGAACACAATCTGATGCGTGTCTTCTGTCCCCTGATACCCAGAAGCAAAAAACCATATTGTAATATTTAGTAGATACCCCCCCCCCAAAAAAAATGTAAATTTGGGCCAACTAAAAACCTCATATTTAAAAATTTGGATGTTTCTTACCATTATTTCATGGGTCGGGCCTTAATGGGTCAATCAGTTGTTACGACCCCTTCTTCTTTTGTGGCTTTGTTAATTATGTTTGTGTGCAGGTGCAGCTGGAGTATTCGGCGGGGCGTATATAAGACCCGCCTACAATCGGCCTGCTTCCTTCTTTCTTTGCTCCGCTCCCAGGCCGGACCTGCGCCGTTGCACCTCGCGTTTGTGTTTGGTTTAGTTCTACATCATACAACACTGCCTGCATTATATTTGTACACACAACCAAGCACGCCCTGACATTACTGATATTGCAGACAATCACACTTCATGATTATATTATTTTGTCTTAAGTTTTGGTTTAATAAATAATTATAATTGGTTTTCTTGGTTGTTCGGCGTTGTTTTGTTATAACCGTACGGCTGGTTGTAACAAATGGGGGCTCGTCCTTCTTGTTCTCGGGTTTTTGTGTTCTCGTTGGGTGCGCCGTGGTTGTTCTTTTGAGTGTGCGTTGGGTGGTTTGTTTTGGTTGTTCTTTGTTTGGTGTTTGGCGCCTGCGGCTGTCTTTGTTGGCGGAGGGAAGAGCCCGCGGTGACGTCGTTGGCTGGGAGTGGAGTTTCGTTTGGCCGGGGTGAGTTGATTGCTTTTTGCGGCTTAGCCGGTCGGTTGCAGGCTCGGTGCCCCGGTTAGGTGTGGAGACGTTGCTCCTTTGGGCTTCGTCTGTGTTTTTTTTTGTTAGTGTCGCGGGGACGCGGTTAGTGTTCGCTGCGCCAGCAGTGATCTCGGGGGCACGTCCGCGGGGTTTGAGGGGGTGATCTGTGTAGATTGCCTCGCGTCCCCGCTGGTTTTCAGTGCGTAAGTACCCGCCGCTGGCCTGCGTGAAGACTAGGGTTGAGCTTGGTGTTAGGTTAGGTAAGTTTTGTTAGGCAGGTGTGGTAGCGGGGCATTGGGTCTGCTGCTGTTTGTTGGTGCCGTTTTTGCCGTTTGGCCTGCGGTGTTTGTGTTGTGTGGGGAAATCATGGTGACTGTGTCGGAGTTTTTTCGCTCTCCTTCGCTGGAATTTTTGGAGGAGTGTACAAAGGATCAGCTGCTGGAGATTGGTCGTTATTATGGCGTTGAGATTGATAGCAAACGTCTTAAGGAGAATTTTAAGGCCATCCTGATTGCCAATTTGACGGAGAAAGGTGTTTTTTTGGCTAAGCCTCCGTCGGATTCTTTGCCGGGTGCAGCTTCGCTGACGCCGGGTGCGGTTTCGTTACCGCCGGGTTTGACGTTTGAGCAGCAAAGGGAATTGCTGCGCTTACAGTTTGAGATTGAACGCGTGAAGCTGGAGTCAATAAGGGAAAGCAGGCACAGTGACGCTGCGGTGCGCTCGTTGTCGGGTTCCTCTGCTGCCGACACTTTTGATGTACTTGGTAACTTGCGCCTTTTGCCTCAGTTTCAGGAGAACGATCCGGACTCTTTTTTCCTGATTTTTGAGCGGTTGGCCGACGCACGTAAGTGGGACAGTTCGGCTCGCGCTCTGTTGTTGCAGTGCGTTCTGGTGGGCCGCGCTCAGGAGGCGTTTTCTGTGCTGTCCGTGTCGGATAGCCAGGATTATGTTAAGGTGAAGGCGGCTGTTTTGCAGGCTTATGAGCTGGTGCCTGAGGCATACCGACAGCGGTTTCGGTCTTGCGGAAAGGCCGCTGGGCAGAGTTATCTCGAGTTTGCTCGGGATTTGAAGTTGCATTTCACGCGCTGGTGCTCAGCTGCGAAAGTGGCTGATTTTGAGCGGCTGTGTGAGTTGATTCTCTTGGAACAGCTGAAGGATTCGGTGCCGTGTGTGGTTGCCACGTACATCTGTGAGCAAAAGGCCGAGACGGTGGCTGTGGCTGCGGCGCTGGCGGATGACTATGTTTTGACTCATAAGTCCCAGTTTCTGTATAGTGATGGGCCTTCTCCGGGTAGTGGGCGTGGTGAGTGCCGAGCTGCGTCCGTGCGTCGTGGGGATGTGTCGTCTGACGCGCGTGCCGGGGCGGACGTGTGCCACTACTGCCGTGAGAGGGGCCACTGGAAGGGGGATTGTCCTGTGTTGTCATCTAGGGGGAAAACCTCGGCACAGAATGTTAATCCGACCGCGTTTGCAGATCCGGGTGGTTCTCCTGTTGCCGCTGCTGGAGTGTGCACTTCATTTCCTTTGCATGTCCCCGACGCGCTGGATTCGTATGCCCCTTTTATTCGGACTGGGTTCGTGTCCTTGACAGGTGGCGCGAAGACTCCTATTCGGATTCTGAGAGACACGGGTGCGTATGATTCGTATGTCGTGGGTTCGGTCCTCCCGTTCTCTTCCCGTTCGGCTACTGGTGATTATGTTGTGGGTCGTGGCATGGGCTTGACGACGTTGCCTACTCCGTTGCATAGAGTGGTTTTGGACTGTGAGCTGGTGCGTGGGGAAGTGTCTGTGGGCGTGCGGGCCGCGTTGCCCGTGGATGGAATTCATTTTATTTTGGGGAATGGCCTGGCGGGCGGCCGTGTTTGGTCTGCTGATCCCTTCTTGCTGCGCGCTGCCGGTTCGCTTGTTGGTGACAGTGGTGTTCGTGTGACAGCCTCCCCTGTGGTTGCGCTGTGTCCGTCTGTTCAGGGGGGTGGGTTGTCTCCGCCTCCTAGGGTGTTTCCAGCGTGTGCCGATATGCGTGCTATGTGCGCGGCTTCGCTGGATGCGGTCGCTGTGAGGGAGGACGTTGCTTTGTCTGTGGCAGATTTTCCTCTTGAGGTGTCTCACGAGGAGTTGGTCCGGGAACAGCGTGCTGATCCGTCTTTGACAGTGGCCTTTGGTCTGGCTGTCCCAGGGGCGGCAATAGCAAGCGTGGCGAGTGGGTACTTTGTGCATGATGGTTTATTGTTTCGGAAGTGGACATTTGGGGGCGACCGGGCGCGTGAGGTTGTGTTTCAGCTGGTGGTTCCATCTATATTTCGCACTGTTGTCCTCGGAGTTGCTCATGACGACTCTGGTCATTTTGGTGTGCGGAAAACATATTTGCATCTCCGCAGGCATTTTTTCTGGCCGGGGGCGAAAAAAGATGTGTCTGCTTTTCTTAAAACGTGCCGGGTCGTCCGTTCCGGTGCCGGATGACCCCTGCTGTGTTCGGTCGGGGCGTGACATTGCTAGAGCTGATGCGTTGTCGAGGGCTCCTGTGGTTCGGTCTGTGGGTTCCCTGGTGTGTGGTGGTTGCCCTGTTTCTCACCTTCTCTTCCCCTTTAGGTGCCGGTGGAGGTGATGGTGAGGGTAAATTTGGTTGGGTGTTTGTACACGTTTGTTTTTGTTTTGGTTTTGTTTCGGTGGTTCACGGGGATGACTCCCCATGACCCCCGTTTTTATGGGGGGTGGTGTTACGACCCCTTCTTCTTTTGTGGCTTTGTTAATTATGTTTGTGTGCAGGTGCAGCTGGAGTATTCGGCGGGGCGTATATAAGACCCGCCTACAATCGGCCTGCTTCCTTCTTTCTTTGCTCCGCTCCCAGGCCGGACCTGCGCCGTTGCACCTCGCGTTTGTGTTTGGTTTAGTTCTACATCATACAACACTGCCTGCATTATATTTGTACACACAACCAAGCACGCCCTGACATTACTGATATTGCAGACAATCACACTTCATGATTATATTATTTTGTCTTAAGTTTTGGTTTAATAAATAATTATAATTGGTTTTCTTGGTTGTTCGGCGTTGTTTTGTTATAACCGTACGGCTGGTTGTAACACAGTCAGTGGAAAAAACAGATGTTTGTGTTTCTGAAGCAGCTGAAATCAAAGAACAATCAGTTTCATCACAGACTGAATGGTGAATATAAACAGAAACCTAGAAACTCTTTTACTGTCCTCTAATACGTCACAGCTTCTGGACAGGGTCGACACTTCCTGATATTTTCAGCAACAGTCAGAAAAACATTTTAATGATGAAGAAATGTTTTCACAGGAGGAAGAGGAGTGGTGTCTTTGAGGAAGAGCAGCTGTCCTGCTGTCTTTTGTGTCAGGACGTCCTGAAGGATCCAGTCTCTACCAGCTGTGGACACTGGTTCTGCAGCCGCTGCATCAGCTCATACTGGGACCAGTCTGCTTCATCAGGAGGCTCCTCCTGTCCCCAGTGTGGGAAAAGACCCAGACCCAGAACTGGACTGCAGACAACTGGTCAGAGCAGAACTGTAGCAGGTCAGATATTTCTGTTCAGATCTTGTTTTAACTCAGACGTGTTCTTAAATGTTTGAGAACATTATAAAAATCATCTCAGTGAAATCTGATACTTTTTTTGTCCTGTTTTCACTTGAAGAAAAATTTAAATTCATACATTTATCTTTCATATCTAATCAGTGGTGTGCAAAGATAAACAGGTGGTGCTAGAGCACTTGCTATTTGCCCTCTGGACCGAGCAAGTGCTCTTTTCAAAGTTATTTATCTTTTTAATAGTGTATACTGTACTGTATGTGGCCCATGTTGATGTGATCATCAACGGCCACCCACACACACACCCTTGACGTGCACATCCTTTCATTTGTCAACGTGAACGCACAGAGCGGACACAAATGGAGGTACATTGCACCAGAACCTCACAGCTACATACATGTCTCCACCACTGCCCTACCTGCCACCACCAAGGTAAGGCCTGATATTTCTGAGGAATGCCGACGACTCGTGCATTGTGACTGTGTGGATGGTGCGGAATGTAGCCAATCAGAGAGTGAGCTGACTGGGGAGTAAGGAAGTAAATAAAGTCAGAGTTCACGCCGTCTCCAGTCTATTATTTTTTTCAGGTCTGGCTTTTTCTGTTAACAATAGTCCCAAGACCTCCATTATTTCCTCGTCCTATATATCTCCTTCCATGTTGTGTGTTGTGTTTTCCAATTGTTACTATGCTTTTTCTTCTTCATTTTTTGCCGGTTGTTGCTATGGTTCTTTTACGTTTCGACGTTTGTCTGGCTCGGAGGACTAGATTGTAAATAAGTTGCGGGACAGCATTGTCATGTGTGTGTTGTTCTGTGATTACATTATCGGAGCACACCACACACAGTACGATCAAAACTGATTTTTCTATCTTTACGCGTGAGGTCTCGACCAGATAAAAGATCTCATAAGTTTCAAAAAATTGTTATGTGTGTACCAGGCCTAACACAAAAACACATAAATACACATAAATGTATTAAGTGTAATGTTTACCACTGAGCCTCAGTTGCTGTTTGTTTCACTTGTGAAGTAGCCTCTGTCTCAAACAACACCAAAATGCTCACCTGCTTAATAAGCTAGACGCCAGCCATAATTGATTAATGGATGTAACGTTTTATTTTCTCTGTCTTGAAGAGTAACAGGCGAATAGATACAGTGAGATATTAACCACACCCTCCACCCATCATTGTTTTTCATTGTTTAATTGAGCTGACCGGAACCTGTCCTACTTCATGTGGGGAGGAATGAGTAATGATGGTGCGCATTTTAGGCAGAGATTAATATTTACAGAAGTCAACAACTCATCCAAGCGCTCAGGAACAGCTTTCAGAAAGTTTAAAAAGAGGAGAAGGAAGAATAGAGGTTCCAGTGTAGAGGTCTGTGATTTTATCTAACATTAAAAATGCTGTTTAATCTGTACCAGCTAGAGGCTAGCCAAGCTGGAATAAAGCAGTTTCCCTTTAATGATGCTATAGAGCATGGGTCTCAATTTATGCCCGTGAGATGATATTTTATGGGCCCCTTATTTAACATCAAACTTTAGTGTTAGTGCGTTTTCCACAAACCTTTTCACCGTATCACTGCGTGCGCCGCGTTTCACCAATTAAACATAGCTTTGCAGTCACATGAAAACTGCACACAAACCAACCATGGCTGCATAGCAGCACAGATTCTTTACATCTAGCGGACAGAGAATGAAACGCACATGAAAGTAGCTGTCTGTGATAATGAACCTGAAGATGGTGAACCCCTGGCCTCAGAGACAAAGCTTGTTTGGAGGATAAAGTAGTTTTTGGTGGATTCTGTTCACCATTGTTACAAGGCCCCAAAATCAACTTCTCTCCCAGGGATAGGGCCAAATTCAGATATTTTTTTTAAAATAGTGGCATAAATAACTTTGTAACTGGACACCCAATCACAAATTTCTAAATATAATGCTTGAAAACCATACCAATCTTTGTAAATTAGGAGAATAAAGTGGTTTGTGTATTTCTGGGCCTCAATATATGAATGACATAAGTGAAAAAGCAGACAAACTTGAACAGTTTTCGAAAGAATAGTTCCCACCTTCCATGAGCTTTCCAGAAGTAATTAATTAGGGTCCGAGCCATACGAAGTATGGAAGGACCCTATTGTTCCTGAAATGTTTATTAGGGTCCGAGCCATACGAAGTATGGAAGGACCCTATTGTTCCTGAAATGTTTATTAGGGTCCGAGCCATACAAAGTATGGCGAGACCCTATTGTTCCTGAAATGTTTATTTTTAGGGTCCGAGCCATACAAAGTATGGCGAGACCCTATTGTAGTTGAAATGTTTATTATTATACTAAGCGCTTCAAGGCCAAATTTGACCCCCTAAACACCCATGAAAAGTTGTGAAACTTGGCACACACATCAAGCCAGGCGAAAATCGCAATATTCTAAGGTCCGCATACACTTAAATGCAAAAGTGGCTCAACAGCACCACCTACAGTCCAAAAAATTCCCCAAATGAATGGGGTCCCAAAAGTCTACTTCGACGTAGGAAGACGAAACTCGGCACACACGTGTAACACCCCGAGTCGAGCAAAAAAGTCAATCAAACACCTGTTGCCATGGCAATGGCGTGCCCGCCATTTTGGCGTCTGCAGCCATTTTTTTGCCATTTTTTGCACTTTACACACATCGTATTTGAACGAACTAGTCTGAGGGGATTTGTGCGATTTGACTCTAGACTTGGTGGGAAGCTTCCTGACAAGTTGGGGACCAAACGCTATTCAAATCTTTCTAATAGCAGAAAGCGTGTTACCGTGGCAACCAACGGAAAAACGCCTTCTCGCCATGAAACACGGTTTGCTCATATCTCCACAGAAATACATGGGATCTCCACCAAACTTGACAGTATTCATACGTGTGACACCCCAAGTCCAGCAAACAAGTCAATCGAACACCTGTTGCCATGGCAACGGGGTGGCCGCCATCTTGGATTTCATTGCCATTTGAACGAACTAGTCCAAGGGGATTCGTGCGACTGACTCCAAACTTGGTGGGAAGCTTCCTGACAAGTTGGGGACCAATCGCTCCTCAAATCTTTCTAATAGGAAAAACCGTGTTACCGTGGCAACCGACGGAAAAACCCTTCTCGCCATGAAACACGGTTGCTCATATCTCCACAGGAATAAATGGGAACTGCACCAAACGTGACAGGATTCATACTTGTTGGGTCCTTAACGCGTTACACCACCTGTTGTCATGGCAACAGTGGGTGGCGGGGTCCAGGCCGCTCGGACTTGATGGATGCCGCTTGCGGCTTTAATTTTTTCTTTTTCTCCTAAGCTCTTCGACCGAAAATTTGACCCCCTAAACACCCATGAAAAGTTGTGAAACTTGGCACACACGTCAAGCCCGGTGAAAATCGCAATATTCTAAGGTCCGCATACACTTCAATACAAAATTGGCTCAACAGCGCCACCTAGACACCCCAAAAATCACCAAATGAATGGGGTCCCAAAAGTCTACTTCGACGTAGAAACACGAAACTCGGCACACACGTGTACCACCCCAAGTCGAGCAAAAAACTCAATCAAACAATTGTTGCCATGGCAACGGGGCGCCTGCCATCTTAGCGTGTGCGGCTATTTTTTGGCCATTTTTTGCACTTTACACACATCATATTTGAACGAACTAGTCTGAGGGGATTCTTGCGACTGACTCCAAACTTGGTGGGAAGCTTCCTGACAAGTTGGGAACCAAACGCTATTCAAATCTTTCTAATAGCAGAAAGCATGTTACTGTGGCAACCGACGCAAAAAAACCTTCTCGCCATGAAACACGGCTTGCTCATATCTCCATAGAAATACATGGGATCTGCACCAAAGTTCACAATATTCATACCAGTGACACCCCAAGTCCAGCAAAGAAGTCAATCGAACACCTGTTGCCATGGCAACGGGGTGCCCGCCATCTTGGATTTCACTGCCATTTCAACGAACTAGTTTGAGGGGATTCGTGCGACAGCCTCCAAACTTGGTGGGAACCTTCTTGACAAGTTGGGGAACAAACGCTATTCAAATCTTTCTAATAGGAGAAAGCGTGCTACCGTGGCAACCGACGAAAAAACGCCTTCTCGCCATGAAACACGGTTTGCTCATATCTCCATAGGAACACATGGGAACTGCACCAAACTTGACAGGATTCATACAAGTTGACGCATTACACCACCTGTTGTCATGGCGAAATCGGGTGGCGGGGTCCAGGACGATCGGACCCGATGGATGCCGCTTGCGGCTTTAATTATTATTATACTAAGCATTTCAACGCCAAATTTGACCCCCTAAACACCCATGAAAAGTTGTGAAACTTGGCACACACATAAGACTCGGCGAAAATTTCTATATTCTAAGGTCCGCATACACATCAATGCAAAACTGGCTCAACAGCGCCACCTAGAGACCAAAAAAATCCCCAAATGAATGGGGTCCCGAAAGTCTACTTCGACGTAGGAACACGAAACTCGGCACACACGTGTAACACCCCGAGTCGAGCAAAAAAGTCAATCAAACACCTGTTGCCATGGCAACGGCGTGCCCGCCATCTTGGGTTGTTCGGCCATTTTTTTTCCATTTTTGGCACTTTACACACATCATATTTGAACGAACTAGTCTGAGGGGATTCGTGCGATTTACTCCAAACTTGGTGGGAAGCTTCCTGTCAAGTTGGGGACCAAACGCTATTCAAATCTTTCTAATAGCAGAAAGCGTGTTACCGTGGCAACCGACGGAAAAACGCCTTCTCACCATGAAACACGGTTTGCTCATACCTCCATAGAAATACATGGGAACTGCACCAAAGTTCACAGTATTCATACATGTAACACCCCAAGTCCAGCAAAGAAGTCAATCGAACACCTGTTGCCATGGCAACGGAGTGCCCGCCATCTTGGATTTCATTTCCATTTGAACGAACTAGTCTGAGGGGATTCGTGCGACCGACTCCAGACTTGGTGGGAAGCTTCCTGACAAGTTGGGGACCAAATGCTATTCAAATCTTTCTAACAGCAGAAAGCGTGTTACCGTGGCAACCGACGGAAAATGACCTCGCCATGAAACACGGTTTGCTCATATCTCCATAGAAATACATGGGATCTCCACCAAAGTTGACAGTATTCATACGTGTGACACCCCAAGTCCAGCAAAGAAGTCAATCAAACACCTGTTGCCATGGCGACAGGGTGCCCGCCATCTTGCAATTCACTGCCATTTGAACGAACTAGTCTGAGGGGATTTGTGCCACTGACTCCATACTTGGTGGGAAGCTTCCTGACAAGTTGGGGACCAAACGCTATTCAAATCTTTCTTTTTTTTTTTTTTTTTTACCCTGTCCTGTCCAGCATCCTAACATACAGAACGGTGGTCTGTGTGCCATATTTTGCTTGACAGATTTGCTCTACCAAGGGAGACATGTTATATACATGGCTGCCCTTGATATTTTTATTATTTTTATTGTAATCTTATTTTCTTTAGTCTTATATGTCAGTGCCGAACCTGACAGGGAGATAGAGGAAGAAAGAGAGAGAGAAAAAAAAAGGGAGAGAAAAGGGCAGGATTAAAATGTGGAAATAACAGTTGTCTATGCTGCCCAGAACATATCACAAAAAAAAAAAAAAAAACAACAATATAAACTACCACAGTACTACATGATACCGAAAGAAAGATAGAATGATGATAATATAAAAAATTACAATAGTCATCAAACGTACCTGCAGATGAACGTACCAACACACAAACATCAGCTACATCTAGTGAGAAGCAGATGGAGAGAAGAGCACGTTTGTGAGCATGCACGTGTTAATATGCATGTGTGGCCATGCAACAGGGAGGAAATGTGTACCAGCAAGGGGGCCGCGATCACGCCGCACCCCGAAGCATCAGCGGGGGACGGGGGGAGCCCGAGGCCCCAAAGGCCAAGCAGATCCACAGAGTACCAAGCCCGGGACAGCCAAAGCAGACAGAGCAGCGGCCCACCCGGTCCAGAGCAGAGGGATCCCCAAACCGGAACCCCCGGCGCGACGGGGCTGGGGCACCGGGCAGCCCAGGGTGATGGCGAGCAGGCCCAGTGGGCGCCGGGCGCTGCGGCGCGGGCCGCACGGAGGGCAGGCGCCCCACAGGCCCAAGGGCCACCCCCTCCCCCCGGCAAAGCCCCACCCAGGAACCCAACGGGGCCCGACCGCCCCAGGCAAAGCCACCGTGGGCCACACCAACCCAACACCAAGGCCAGGCACCCCAGGGACAAGAACATGTTCGCCGGTGTCCCGCCCCCCCCCCCCCCAAAAAAAAAAAAAAAAAACCCAACCCTTACCCATTCACCCCCCCCCACCACCACCACCACCACCAGGGGCAGCCCAGGGAGTCTAGGGCCTGGTGGGCCCCAGACCCGACCCTCTCCACATACACGCACCCACACAACCACATACATTCTCCCCGGGGTCTCACCAGCCCCCCGACGCGGCACCGAGGGCAGCCCCCAGGGCAGATGGCGCCCAGCAGCACCCCACACAGGACTCCAAGCAGGCACCGAACCTCCACCCCTCGCAGCCCCGAGCGCATCCCGGGACACGAGGGCGTAGGAAGACCCCGGCCCCCCTGCCCCCCAGCCTGAGTTGTGTGTGCATGAGTATGGGCTATTTATAATGCAATTAAAAACTTGAAGGAGCCATGAGATGGTGATGGGTCCCACTGCTGCCAGGCAGCAGGACCCCCTCAGGACTCCCTCAGTGTGTGTGAGTGTGTGTTATGTGTGTAGTGCAGTACTGTTAAATGTGGTAGTGTCTAACATGTAAATAAAATCGGGGGGAGAGAGGTCACAACTGGGAGAGAGATCCCCGTCCCAGGCAGCCAACTCCCCAGCTGGCCGCTGTAGGCGCCCCCGCCCCCCCAAGACCACCCGAGGGAAGAGAGGCAAAGGCCCGGCCCCGCCAAGAGCCCAGCGCACGAGCGCCCCGGACGCCCACCCACCCCCGGCAGCCCACGCCACCACACCAGGGGACCAGAGAGCCCCAGGCCGCACACACGCATCCTGGTCGGGTCCAAGGCACAGCGCCCCCATCCTCCCCGAAGGAGCCCCCGGCGGGAGGGGAGAGAGCGAGAAGGAGAGCAGACTCCATCCCCACTGCCCACCAGGACTACCGCCGCCCCCCTTCCCCCTACCCCTCCCTTAGACCCAACGGACACATTGTAATCCCAAGGGTACCTGCCCGGTATCGGATCGGCCCGACCCCGATGGCATGCCCAGGGCGGCCAAGCCCCCCCGAGGCCCAGGAAGGGCCCACCGAGCTGGAGGGAGGCAGCCCCCAGACCCCGGGGCACCCACCCCCCGCCCGGCCCCCACCCCAGCAACCCGGCCGCCCAGCCCCAGGCCAGCCCCCCAACCGCCCCGGACCCCCAGTCGCCCCCCGGCCCGCCCCCAGTGAGCACCAGCCCCCAGGCCCCCAAGGCCCCGGAGCCAGTCAGCCACACCGTCCCCTACTCAGTGGCCCCCCCGACCACCGACCCAGAGAAACGGCCAGGGCCGATGGACCCCCAAGGCCCCCCAGCCAGCCCCACTCCTGACCCCCACAGAACGACTAGACCCCAGCACCCCTTCCCACTACGTGATGTGACTAATCAGCGGGGTTCAGGAAGACTGAGAGTTAACTGATTGGTGTTTAATGGATGCCGATACAGATTCTAGACTGATGTGATCCAACAGGAGATTTCTGTACTGGTTAATATTTGAATTGTTTTTAGACTTCCTGTTCACTAGAATAGTTTTCTTTGCGATACATAAGGCCGTGAGGACCATATGTGCTTTGTTAGTGTCTATATTAATGTCACTTAGGTCACCCAGTAAACAAAGTTTTGGACATGCAGGAATGTTACATCTAACCCATGTTGATAAATCCTCACAGACCTTATTCCAGAACTTCTGGACAGGTGCACAAAGCCATAAAGTGTGTAAGTAATCATCTGCTGTGTTACCTGTGCACTGTGTGCAGATATCGGAGTGATTAAGACCCATCTTGAACATCCTTTGTCCTGTATAATGCGTTCTATGGAGGACTTTGTATTGTATGAGTTGTAAATTTGGGCTGTCTGTCATATTAAAGGCATTAAGACATATTTGTAACCAAAATGGTTGACTAGGATTGATGGATAAATCTATCTCCCATTTTGAAGTAGGTAGGGAATTTGAGTCATCTATTTTTAACATTAATCTGTATATTTTTGAAAGTAATTTGGGGGTACAGAAGTCCATAAAATCTGCTACTATTGGAGGAAGTTCCAGATCTGTTCGGTGAAGGGGGAATTTTGTGTGTATTACGGTTTTGAGCTGTTGATATTCTAAGAATCTGTTGCTGTTAATCCCATATTGTGATGAGAGTGTATTAAAAGATAACATGTTTCTATTATGGATAATGTGTTCAAAGTATTTAATTCCTTGGTTAATCCATTGGTTAAAGTTTAGCATATTTTTGTTTAGTAGAATATCAGGATTGTTCCAGATGGGTGTGAGTTTACATGGTATTATTGAGGAGTTGGTTTTATTGAGAAATTCCCACCAGGCTATCAGAGAAGTGCTGATGTTGACACTTTTAAAGCACTTTTGTTTTTTTATACTTAAGCTGAAAAAAGGGAGATCAGAAATTTCCAGATTGTCACAAAATGTTTGTTCTATGTCTATCCACAGGTCATCTAGTGGACTAGGTTTGAGCCATTTTAGGACATATTGCAATCTATTAGCTAGGAAGTAATGCTGAAAGTTAGGCAAGTCTAATCCTCCTCTATCTTTCGGCTTCTGTAAAGTTTTTAAACTGATCCGGGGTGGTTTATTTTTCCAGAGAAATCGGGAGATGTGTGATTCTAGCGATTTAAACCAGGTAGAGGGGGGTTTCATAGGAATCATAGAAAACAAATAGTTGATTTTGGGTAGAACCATCATTTTTATGGTGGCGACTCTCCCCATGAGTGAAATGGGTAGAGATTTCCAGCGAGCAAGATCATCTTCTATAGTCTTAAGAAGGTGAGTGTGATTAAGTTTTGTTAGTTCTGAGAGCCTGGAGGGAATATTTACACCCAGGTATCTAATGTTACCTGATTTTAAGGTGATGCTGGGTAGATTTTGAAAGCTACAGTTGATGGGTAGAACTGTACTCTTAGACCAGTTAACGGAGTAGTCCGACAGTGATGAGAATTTATTAATGAGTGAGATTGTTTCAGATAGAGAGGTTTGTGAGTTCTGGAGGAATAGTAAAACGTCATCAGCATAAAGACTTATTTTATGAAATATATTTTTTGGCTGAATGCCTTTAATAGCTTTATTTTGTCTAATTGCAGCGGCTAGCGGTTCAATAAATATAGCAAAAAGTGAGGGAGATAGTGGACAACCTTGTCTGGTACCCCTTTGTAGATTAAAACTTGGAGAGGTCTGGTCGTTTGTTCTAACACGCGCATTAGGAGAACTGTATAAGATTTTAATCCAGCTAATGAAAGATGGGCCAAAGCCGAATCTGTTTCGAGTAGCTAGTAAATATTTCCAGTTAACACGATCAAAAGCTTTCTCTGCATCTAAAGAAACTATTATTGTTTCCAGGTTATTGATGGTAGAATAATCTATTATATTAATTAGTCTCCGCATGTTAACAGTGGAATATCTGCCCTTTATAAAGCCTGTTTGATCAGGGTGTATAATGAGAGGAGTTACTTTCTCTAACCTTCCAGCTAATGCTTTGCAAATTATTTTAAGGTCTGCATTTATCAGTGATATGGGTCTGTAGCTAGATGGTATTGTGGGGTCTTTACCTGGTTTTAATAGTACAGTAATGGTGGCAGAGTTTATGTTTGGGGGTAAGTAACCATTTTCCTTTATTTGTGTCACCATTTTGAAAAATGTTGGGGCCAGTATTGACCAGAATTCTTTATAGAACTCTGCTGGGAAGCCATCCGGACCTGGGGCTTTTTTACAGGGCATATGTTTAAGGGCTTCATGTAGCTCCTCCATTGTGAGGGGGGAATCTAAGGCCGTGACTTGTTCCTGCTGTAAACCTGGAAGATCTATGTTGTTAAGAAAATGATGGATATCATTGTCTGATGGATCTAAGTGTGATGTATACAGAGTTTTATAGAAATCTCTAAAGATGTTGTTTATTGCATCTGGGTCATGCGTATATTACCTATTGAATCTTTAACAGCCGATATGGTAGATTTTTCCTTATTTATTTTTAACTGGTTAGCTAAAAATCTTCCGGATTTATTACTGTGTTCAAATGTCTCCAAGCGTAATCTTTGCACCAGAAATCCTGTTCTCTTGTTGATTATTTCATTTAATTCCAGTCTAGCCTTCCTTATTTGGTTCATCGTTGATTCATCTGGTAAAGCACTGTAGGTGTCCTCTAATGATTTAATTCTTATTTCTAATTCTAATATTTTTGAGTTTTCGTTCTTTTTTTTATGTGACGCAAAAGAGATGATTTTGCCTCGCATTACCGCTTTCCCTGCTTCCCACAGAACACATGCTGAGACTCCTGGTTTGTCATTGTTTTCTAAGTATATAGCCCATTCTTTTGTGAAGTAGCTGATAAAGTCGGGATCTTTAAGCAACGCTGTATTAAATCTCCAGCTTTTAGTCGGTGGTGTGATTCTCGTGTTCCTCAAAGTAAAGGAAACTGGGCCATGGTCGCTGATAGTGATGGGGTGAATCTGGGTCTCTGAAATCTCACTCACCAAAGAGCTGCTAACCAGAAAATAATCTAGCCTAGAGTATGAATGGTGAACTGAGGAAAAGAAGGTGTACTCTCTGATATTAGGGTGATAAGACCGCCATATATCGCAAAGTCCAAAATCTTCCATATATTGTTTTACAGTGTTTGTGGATTGCCAGTTTCGATGATTTACAGTGTTACTAGACCTATCAGCTGAGCCCAGAACCATGTTAAAATCCCCTCCTGCGATCAGTGTGCTATCTGTGTGTTCAGAAAGTGATGTGAAGAAAGAGTGAAAGAAGGAGGGATCATCAACATTTGGGCCATATAAGTTAGCTAAGCATAACTTCATATTTTGAATAGATAATTTTACTATGATGAATCTCCCTTCTGGATCTGTGATAACGCTGATTTCTGTGAATGTTATTTTTCTATTTATCAAAATGGCTACCCCTCTCTGTCTGGAGTTAAAACAGGCTGAGTAAACATGAGGAAACTGGGTTGTAGAGAGAGCATTAACTGATGTTTTTGTCATATGAATCTCCTGTAAGAACACAATGTCTGCCTGCAGATCATTTAATCTATTAAAGATTTTTAGTCTCTTCTCTCTGGTCCCAGCTCCGTGCACATTCCAAGTGATAAATCTAAGGATGGTCATGCTTGTGGTGAAAAAGTGAGTGTTGGATGCTTCTTGTTAATATAAATGTGTGTGTGTGTGTGTGTGTGTGTGTGTGTGTAAGTGTATGAATATGTATGCGTAATGTTGTATGCCTGTGTTGAATGTTATTAAATGTACTTGAATTAATAAATGTGAGTGTTGGGTTATATATGCAGGTATTACTAAATGTACTGTGCAGCTTAGCATTAGTGTTATATGGTTCTGTGAGGTGGCAGCTAGAAAAAAAGGAAAACAAAAAAGAGTGCAGAGAGAGAGGAAAAGAAGAATAAAACAGGAAGAAAACGACAAAAAAGAGGGGGAAGTGGGTGAAAAAAGAAAACGAACCCATAAAATATAAGTCCATTTTGTGAACATTAGAGACTGGCAGTATTATTGTCTATTGTGAACAAACATTAAACTCTGTGACTTAAGCCCAGTGAGTCTGATTAGCGTTTATAACACCTGTGCAAAGTGTGCAGAGTGTGGATACATATCTGAGGTCAGTAGAGCCAGGGAGTGGTGTTATGGTCACGATATAGCTGTCCATTAACGTAAAGCTTGTCCACCGAGATGACAGCGCGGGCTCCTCCGTCCAGGAATTTCCTCCTGATGGGGAACAAGATCTTGCGACGCTCCTGGATTTCTCTGGGAAACTGATCGCTCATGCTAAGGTCAGTCCCACTAAGCTGTCTGCCGCAACGCTTCACCTCTTCTTTTTCTTTGTGGAGAACGAATTTAGCTACTATCGGCCTGGGTCTGCCCTCCGGTTTTTTTTTCCCTATGCGGTGAACCCGATGAAAAGAGATGGCTTTTACCTTTTCCTCTGGAAGTTTAAGGTTGGATCTGATGAATTTTTTAACAGCTGCCTCTGTATCTTCCTCCACCTGCTCTGGGATCCCTGAAATAACTAGGTTATCTCTCATGCTACGGCCCTGTAGATCTAGGACTAACTCTTTCATTTTTTTATTTTCCACTGATAGTTGGCTTACTCCTTCGGTGAGGGTTTTCACCGAGTCTTTGAGGATGTTGTTCTCCGTAGCAAGAGCTTCCACCTGCTTTTGGCTATATTCCAAACTTTCCCTTAAAGATTTAAACTCACGATGAAGAACTTCCAGCAGGGAGAGCCGGGCATCGAGACTGGATAGCTTCCCGTCGATGGAGATTAGAATATCCGTCGTATCGCTGCCGGTTGGAGACACTGGGCTGGTCGCTTCGGGGGATTCCGCCGGGCGAACTCTTTTAGAACTGCAGCCGGTTTTTGAGGCCGTCGCTGCAGCATTAGACTTGCCCATTACGATCCGCTGGAAGCTTTCTTCGATGAAATCCGTCGGGCTGATGAGATCTTCTTCGATGTGATCCAGAGTGACCGGGTTAGTGTGGTTTGGAGTATATATATATATATATATTATTATTTTTTTTTATATTTCCCTGTTAGCTTGTGGCGTTTTGTTTGTTTTTAGTAGCGCGCCATGTTGATTCTGCCAAGTCTCGCCAAGTCTCGCGTTACAGCATTCTCACATCTATTCAAATCTTTCTAATAGCAGAAAGCATGTTACCGTGGCAACCGACGGGAAAACACCTTCTCGCCATGAAACACGGTTTGCTCATATCTCCATAGAAATAGATGGGATCTGCACCACACTTGACAGTATTCATACGTGTAACATCCCAAGTCCAGCGAAAAAGTCAATCAAACACCTGTTGCCATGGCAACGGGGTCCTCTCCATCTTGGATTTCACTGCCATTTGGACGAACTACTCCGAGGGGATTCGTGCGACCGACTCCAAACTTAGTGGGAACATTCATGAGAAGTTGGGGACCAAACGCTATTCAAATATTTCTATTAGGACAAAGCCTGTAACTGCGGCAACCATGAAAACAAGCCTTCTCGCCATGAAACACGGTTTGCTCATATCTCCATAGAAATAGATGGGAACTGCACCAAACTTGAGAGGATTCATACTTCTTGGGTCCTTAAAGCATTACACCACCTGTTGTCATGGCAACATAGCATGTTAGCTAGCATATTAGCATGCAAGCAAAAAATGCTAACTAGGTATATCAACATTTCAGATTGTCAGCTGGACGTTTTACTGTGTTACGTACCATGTTAACAGGTTACCTACCATGCTAGGAAAAGGTGTATGAGACGGGTGGCGGGGTCCAGGACGCTCGGACCCGATGGATGCCGCTTGCGGCTTTAATTATAGTTACTACTTCTCACAAAAGGTAATTGTGTTAGTAACAGAGTTATAGCATTATAAATATAACTAATTACTGTTCCCTTTCAAAGGAACTGTGCTTTCATTTGCATGTTAATTTCTTTATAAATAAAAACTGAATGTTAGATCAGAGTAATAAATAAAATAGAAACTTAATGGAATAAAATACTAAACAGAATCTCACTAATTTCAGGGTGCTGGATGTTGTGGCTCCGTCTCTTTCCCAGGAGAGGTGCTTCATGTGATAACAACCAGTATAAAGAACCTGTTTATTTCTGGTCATACTGAACATTTCTCATAATGTTCTTGTCTTTTATCTCTAAGTGAAAAGTGATGTCTGTGGTTCCAGTTTAAAAACTCTGTCAGCTGACAGAGGGCTTATGTCAGAAAACACATCAACCAGCTGAAAATCTAAAAAATTAGTTTTTTAAAAGGGAGGTAAAGATACAAACACTTTCCCAGACTTTACAGGAGAAAGAGAAGAAAAGGAAGAGAGAAAGTAGCAGAGCAAGAGATAAGACAAGAGTCAACATCAGACCAAGGTTATAATAGTTTTGGATTTTTTATTAGTTTTAGTTTTTATTTCGTTTTGAATTTTTATTTTCAAATTCAGTTAGTTTTAATTAGTTTTTAAGAACAAATTTTCTAGTTTTTATTAGTTTTCGTTTTTTAAAAATGCTTAGTTTTAGTTTTTATTAGTTTTAGTGTTAGTTTTAGATTTGTTTTTTCTAAATTAGAGTATTTGCCAGGAATTTGCAAAATTCAAAATAATCAGAATAAGCACTGTATAATAAAAACTTAAGATACACTTTTTAAAAACTGTATCAGGAGGAAACATGAACAGCCAACGACAAATCATATACAACAGCCCATAAGACAGTAGCCTTAAGTAAAAAAAAAAATGTGTGCAATGCTGCTTCTGAGATAGTGTTCTAGGTAAAAATCAACATAACCAACATACTAAAGACACATCAACATAACATGAATCCATTCAAGAGACAATTCACAGACCTTGGCAGCCAGGAGTCTAAAGGAGTTCAATCTAACTCATCATGAACAACCTCAACAATCCAACAAACTCTAGACCAGAGCTTTAATTCATTCAGATTAAACAATTCACAATTAACTACATAAAGAATTGAACTAGAGGTGCAGCAACTTTAGTACAAATCACTGCATCTGTTTAACAGTACAGGACTTTACATGTTATACTGGACATTATAAAGCTGTGAATATTTTAGACACTGAAAGTGAACGTGTCTGATAGAACGCAGAGCCAGCAGCTGGTTAAGATTCTGATGTATCTCAGCTGGACACTGATGTGCTTTTCTTTTCTTTTCAGAATTAAAAGTTTAGTTTCCCAGAAAGACCAGGAGAAAATCATCCATGAATCCATCTCCAGCAGGCTGGATTACTGTAATGGTCTTTTAACAGGACTTCCTAAAAAGAGCATTAAACATCTGCAGCTCATCCAGAACGCTGCTGCTAGAGTTTTAACCAGGACTAAGAGATCTGAACACATCACACCAGTTTTGAAATCTTTACACTGGCTTTCAGTCAATCACAGAATAGATTTTAAAACCCTTCTGATTGTTTACAAATCCTAGAACAGTTTAGGCCCAGAATACATCTGTGATATGTTCAGAGAATATAAACCTAGCAGAGCTCTTAGGTCCAAAGACTCTGGTCAACTAGTCCAGACCAGAGTCCAGACTAAACCTGGAGAAGAAGCATTTAGCTGTTATGCAGCAAACAAATGGAACAAACTGCCAGTGGAGATTAAACTTTCACCAAATGTAGACATTTTTAAATCCAGGTTAAAAACATTTCTTTTCTCATGCACCTATACATGAAATCTGCATGTTAGCTTTTTAACTTATCTTGCTTTTAATCATTTTAATGTAATTTATGATTTTATTGTGATTCTTGCTATGTGCTGCTGCCTTCTACTGTTTCTTAATATCTTTAATGCTTTTGTTTTATGTAAAGCACTTTGAATTGTCCTGTACATGAAATGTGCTGTACGAATAAACTGCCTTTCCTTCTATGCTAAACATACATAACCTGCTGTCCAACACTGTAAACAAAAACTAATTTAAGCCTCTCAAATTCAGCTTTTCAAGATTTTGTGTGTGACTGTGTGTGTAGGTCTGTTTGCGTATGTGTGTGCATGTGCGAGACTGTGTGTGTGTGTAACTGACAGTGTGTCTGTGACTCACGTTCCCTCCCCATGCTGCTCGGCCTGGCTGAAGCTGATCAATCCGTGGAGGGGGGCAGAAAGGCTACCTGGTCCAGGTGCTCATGGTTAACCTTCATGTGCAGCTTTTCAAATGGATTTTCAGATTTGTGGTTTTTCCTTCCACATATTTTACCACCTGCTTCTTCAATAAGACACTTTATCTTTGACATGGTCATAACGTAAGAAATCCCAAATAGGACTCTCCTCGCTTTCTCCTAACTTTCTCCGTAGCATCGCGCTAGCGGCGCGGGCGGACACGCTGTTGACACGTGACGTCACGGCCGTACGACGCAGACACCTGGCGTAAATCCGGCAGAGTGAAGTAAATAGATTTCATATCAACCCGGCGGCCTTATGTATGAAATAAATTTACAAAAAACGAAAACAAAGGACATTTTTGCTTTCATTTTAGTTTGTTTTAGTTCATTTTGTAAACACACAATACAGTTTCAGTTAGTTTTCGTCTTTTTAAAAACTCTCGTTTTTATTTTAATTTCAGTTAACGAGAATGTTTTTTTAATTTTAGTTTTCGTTTTTTCATTAGTTTTCTTTAACTATAATAACCTTGCATCAGACTGGCTTTTACTGGCTGGAGAGATCTCAGAGAAGAGACAGGATGTAAGATGGATTTTGAACTAGCCGTTGTTAAGAGGCGCCAAAACGGGAATGTGCACTGACGTTGTCAACGCACAGAATTGTGGGAGAAATGGCCACTTTCGGTGTACCCCCACATCTGTTTACATCAGTTCTGCAGTGGCTCTCGTATTTTTAATCTCTGTCTTATTCAGAATTTCTGACGAGAATTTCATCTTATCATTTTTTTTCCCTGAGTTGTGTCCTCGGCTGCAGCAGCAGCTTCGTGATCAGCACACAAAAAGGAAATTGACCAGAAGCTTTTCATCCTCCGTTTCTGTCTTGGTGCAGTGAATAAGTTGGATAAACATCCCAGAGAACAGTGGACTTCTGCAAGAACTTTGAAGGTGATGTGGTTTTAGCTTACTGTGGTTAGGAAATAAAGGACAGTTTGTGCTTAATGTGAGCAGAAATAAAGATGTCTGCATTTACAACATGTCAGCTAGATGAACGAGATGATGAGAGAACATGTGGTGCACCAGAGAAATAATGTAGAAAGGGTTTGTGGCTACTGATGCAATAACGTGATTTTAAATGCAACGGTACTGATCTGGATAAAACTCCCATATATTTTCATGGACTGCTTTTGCTTATTTTTTCAAATTTTACTTTTTACATATTTTGCAAGATGTATTAAATTAATTAATCCTGTTTATTTAGACACGTCTTTATCTTTTAGAACACCCAGAATATATTCATTTTCTCCATAATGTTTATTGAATTTTTACAAAGTTTATAGATTAAGTAAAACAAACAGACAAATCAACAACAATGAGGTACAATTAAAATCAGTATTTCAGTCCATAAGAGTTCTCAGTTAATGAGTAGTGTCGTCAAAATACAGAATTTAACTATGGCCCTGTACAGGAGAGGCTATGATATCTCAGGTGTCCCCAGTAAATGAGTCGAGTCTTTGTTCTTAATATATTTAATATATTGCTTATCTTTCAGAGAGTATGTAATTCTTCCAGTGGTAAACATAGAGACAACTCTTTGAGCCATTTTGAAATTCTCGGTTTGCCCATTTCTTTCCATGACAGAGCAATCACTCTTCGCTTGTAGTATTCCTAGCTTCATGAAGATTTTTTCATAACAATTTATGCTTGTTTTTTTAGGGTATAAGCCCAATATAAAAAGTTTTGGTCCCAACACTAATTTAACTGACAGGATCTCCTGTAGCATATCTTTAACTTCTCCCCAGAATTCATTTACTTCAGGACACAACCATAGACAGCAGAGCCAAGTATCCATATCTTCTCTACATCTGTTACAGAGATCTGTGATGAGCCTGATGAATTTATTAAGTTAGTCTGGTGTGATGTACAATCGCATTAGCCAATTAAACTGTAGATATTTTAGACGCGTATCGCCTGTTTATGTTTGGGCTAACTGGCTAATTGTCATTCCCTCCCGTCCTCTCAGGTCATCCTTTTCCGTTCACCTTACTGTTCCCCTGGCCTGTCTCTCTACCATGGGGAGCAGAGCCCTGCTCTGGACCTCACTCCCATCCGAGATTCGGAACGTCGATTCTCTTCCATCATTCACATCTGCACTCAAAACCCACCTGTTTAAACTGGCCTACTACCTATAACTCTTGTTATTTTGTGTATGGTGACCTTTTGTGTAGAAAGGCGATAAGAAATAAAATGTATTATTATTATTATTATTATTATTATTAATAATAATAATAATAACAATAACATAAATTTACAGGCTTTTTCCCATTGTGTCACAGTTATTTCCTCCTGTAAATCAATTTTCCAAGCATTGAGTTTAGAGACAGAAGATTCTCAAGGAGATGTCATCAGCAACTCAGAAAATTCAGAGACCATACCTTTACCACTGGGATTTTTAGTTAGAATTGTTTCTAGGGCAGACAAAGAAGGAATCATTCGGGTTATTCTGGTAAAACCTGATAAAGTTCCTTGTTTTAGGGGGATATTAAATTTAGAAACCACTTGTTTAAATGTTAGAAGTCTTCCATCCCCTCCATAGACATCCCTTACTTGTCTCACTCCCCTATCTGCCCACAATTTAAAGCCCCATTTCTGCCAGGAACAAAGTTATTATTTCCCCAAATTGGGCTAAATATGGAGCGGGGGCGGGTGTCATTTAGATATCTTCGGGTAGCCTGCAAGACATAGATCATATTTTTAATCTTTTAATCTGATTAAGTGTAATCTTTTTAAGGTGATCGTATTTGTCAGAGTAAATATAATTGAGGAGGGGCATCTTGAGGGACAAAGCTTCAATATTTCTCCATGTGACAGAATTTTCTGTGGTAAAGTAAAACATTATTGTTTTTAAGTGGTACCATAACAAATTAGGGCAATGTAACCCTCCCCTATCAAAAGGCAAGTATAATAAAGAACAAACAGAGCCTTGGTCGCCTATTATTCCATAGGAATTGGTTAAAGATTTTTTTATTTTAAGGAGAAAATCTGATGGGGGTGGTAGAGGGATATTCTGAAACGGATAAAGTACTTTGGGTAGAATGTCTATTTTCAGCACATTTGTTCTGCCGAACATTGAGATGTGGAGGTTAGACCACCGTTTCACTGACTTAGTAATAATGGCCAACATTGGGTTATAGTTATTCTGCCACTTTTTCGAAATTTGGGATGATTTAGATTCCAAGATAAGTAAAGTTGTTTACGTTTCCAAAAAAGACTGGTATATGTGGAGGGATTTGACCTTTCCTCAGCATTTAGTAGCATTATGGAGGACTTGTCATTATTATTTTTATAGCCAGATATTTCCCCAAATTTCTAAATTAAATCTAAAAAAGCTGGAATCGATGTTTCTAATTTTTTAAGAAAAAGAATCAGCCTAAAGAGCTATTTTGTGGTTGGATCTTCCAAGCTTTATACCCATAACCATATGTTCTCTTAAAGCAATGGCAAGAGGCTCAATTGCTAATAATAGAATAGGGGACAAGGGGCACTCTTGCCTGCAGCCTCTCCCTATCTCGATTATAATTAAAATATAATTTTAAATTAAAATATAATTTTAAAATTACACTTAATAAAATTAAACTAAAAAACAAAGAAAATATTGACTGAAAAATTTTGTTTTATTATATTTTGCTGATCAGGCAGGAGTGCATCTGAAGCATTTCCACTCAGAATATGCTAAGTCAGAAGATGAAACATCAATTGTTGCTCACTCTTTTTTCTGTTTATTGTAGCAATTCAGAAATTTTTTATTTTTAAGCCTAAGTTAAGCACTGGTGTAAAAATCTTTAAGAATAACATAATAAGCCTGTGTTGTAATTTAAAGTTAAAGATATTAATACTGAGAAAGATACAAGTTTTATTTGACCTTTGATGGTTATTTCAAATTTCTTTGAAGGCTAATTTAGCCTTGCTAAATACAAATAAAATGTGAACATTAATTTATTATACAGTTTTTATTTCTATAATGTTATACTGGAGGAGTTTCATAGACTTGGCAAAATAATTTTTAGTTTTACAGCATCTGTTGTGGGCACTTTTGGCAGTTTTTCTGATGCTTTTATATTGTTTATATCGATATCAGAATTATATAGTATCGACTGTAATTAAGAAATATATCATGATTAAAGTTCTGGCCATATTGTCCAGCCCTAAATATAGCCAGACGTTGTTGTCATCAGACAGCAGCAGTCTGTTTGTCCAGCAGAGGTCAGTGTTTTACCACCAGCTGTCTCAGTTTTCCTCTTCTCAGGTGAATCAGCTGTTTTCTACCTCAGTATTTAACTGCAGCATTATTTCTGTGTTTGTCCAGTTTAAAACAAACTTAAGCAGCTGTATGCAGCTGTGTTTATTTCATATAAACTTGGTACCAGTATGTTTCTACAGATAACAGGGACAGCTGTATTCAGGATGTGTGGCTGAGGAGGAAGAAATAAAGACACTATGTGGTTCTGATGGATGACCTGCTGCAGGTTTCTGTCTTAGCTGATTCAGCTCATCACAGACAGAGAAACAGCATCACAATCAGAAAAATGTTGGTTCAAAATGGTCAAAAATTAGACACAAAACATAAACTGATCTGAGATCAGCAACATTTGATTATATTGATTCTGATTGAAATGATAGAAACTCTGCTGGAAGCTCAACCAAACAACAAAAAGACTCTATCATGATTTTAAAGTCTGTCAGTGTTCAGCTCTCAGGACGTCTGAAACTTCTAACTGAATCTCTGGTTTGACTTCAGTTTCTCAGCTATTTTTACTTGTTTCCCTGTTTACTGGCTAAAGGAAAAAAATCTACTGGGAAAAGAAAAAAGACCAAGTTCTAATTAATCTGATTTCATTTTGTTTCTTTCTTCTTATTTCCAGCAGATGTTGGTCTGCAGGAGGTTTTAGATGAACATAAAATCAGTCTGAGGAGGAGATGTGAACATGTGACTGAAGGAACTGATGGAACAGGAAGTAGAACCCTCCTCAACAGGATCTACACTGAGCTCTTCATCACAGAGGGACAGAGTGAAGAGGTTAATACCCAACATGAGGTGAGGCAGCTGGAGACCGCTTCCAAGATCAACACCCTCCATGACACTCCAATCAGATGCCACGACATCTTTAAAGCCTTACCTGACCAACATGGACCAATCAGAGTGGTTCTGACCAACGGCGTCGCTGGTGTTGGAAAAACCTTCTCAGTGCAGAAGTTCACTCTGGACTGGGCAGAGGGCTTGGAGAACCAAGATGTCAGTGTGGTGGTTCTGCTTTCATTCAGGGAGCTGAACTTGATCAGAGATGATCAGTACAGTCTTCTCCAGCTGCTCCATGTTTTCCATCCAACATTACAGAAGATCCCAGCAGAGCAGCTGGCTGTCTGGAAACTTCTCTTCATCTTTGATGGTCTGGATGAAAGCAGACTTTCTCTGGACTTCAGCAACACTGAGGTTGTTTCTGATGTCACACAGAAGTCTTCAGTCAACGTGCTGCTGACAAACCTCATCAAGGGGAATCTGCTGCCCTCGGCTCTCATCTGGATCACTTCCAGACCTGCAGCAGCCAATCAGATCCCTCCTACATGTGTTGACAGGGTAACAGAAGTACGAGGCTTCACTGATGTCCAGAAGGAGGAGTACTTCAGGAGGAGATTCAGTGATGACGAGATGTCCAGCAGAATCATCTCCCACATGAAGACATCCAGGAGCCTCCACGTCATGTGTGGAATCCCAGTCTTCTGCTGGATCACTGCTACAGTTCTGGAGCACATGTTGACCACAGAGCAGAGAGGAGAGCTGCCCAAGACCATGACGGACTTGTACTCTCACTTCCTGATGGTCCAGACAAAGAGGAAGAAGAACAAGTACCATGAGGGACATAAGACGAGTCCACAGGAGCTGATGGAGGCTGACAGAGATGTTCTTCTGAAGCTGGGGAGGCTGGCGTTTGAACATCTGGAGAAAGGAAACATCATGTTCTACCAACAAGACCTGGAGCAGTGTGGTCTGGATGTCACAGAGGCCTCGGTGTTCTCAGGAGTTTGTACTGAGATCTTCAGAAGAGAGTGTGTGATCTTCCAGAAACCAGTTTACTGCTTCGTTCATCTGAGTGTTCAGGAGTTTCTGGCTGCAGTCTACATGATGCACAGTTACATCAACAGGAACACAGAGGTGCTGAAGATCCTCCTGGGTAGAAAACGCAGTAATTTATCTCCAGTGAATTTCCTGAACAGTGTCATGAAAACATCCTTTAAAAGTAAAAATGGCCACCTGGACCTGTTCACTCGCTTCCTTCATGGCCTCTCTCTGTGGTCCAACCAGAGACTCTTAGCAGGCCTGTTGGGTCAGACAGAGAACAGTCCAGAAACCATCCAGGGAGTCATCAAAACCCTGAAGAACATGAACACTGTTAACATCAGTCCTGACAGAAGCATCAACATCTTCCACTGTCTGATGGAGATGAACGACCTCTCAGTTTATCAGGAGATTCAAAAGTATCTGAATTCAAAGAAAGCGTCAAGGAAGAGACTCACTCAGGTCCAATGTTCAGCTCTGGCCTACATGCTGCAGATGTCAGAGGAGGTTCTGGATGAGTTGGACCTGATGAAGTACAACACTACAGTAGAAGGACGACGGAGACTGATCCCAGCTGTGAGGAACTGCAGGACGTTTCGGTGAGTTAATGTGTTCATGAACTTTATCAGTCAGAGTAGATCAGGAGTTTTTCTCACTTCATCAGTCATTAGTCAGATAATCTGAAATGATCAGAGAAACACAACAAGATTAAACCTGGAAAAGAAGAAAATTAAAGAGGAAATATGAAAATATTTAGAGAACTTCTTTAACTGTAAAGAAGAATAATTTAATAAAAATGTATTATGTTTTGTTTCCTTCTTTTCCACAAAACTTAATCTATTTTCTTTCTTTTTTTAACACTTTTCTGAACAATGAAAGGATGAAAGTTAGCAGCTCCTTGAGCTTCAACCTCCAGTTTTTAGTTCAGAAGTTCAGTGAAGATCATCACTGAACCACAGCTGTCACTTAATAACTGATGTAGGTTGAAAGTTAAATCTATGAACACATGAATCCTCCAGGATTTGACAACATGATGCAGCTCAGTCTTCTACATTCAAAGTATGACACTGGTACCAGATGAAGATGTTCCACTCCTGTGGATTCACAATATGACTGCAGCAGCATTACAGGGACCAGGCTGCTGAAGTCTGGGTGAACACATTATGGAAGCAAATCTTCTCCACATGAGGAGCATAAAACCTGAACGCTGCCTCTCCATGTTTAGTTCTGACTCGGGGAACAGAAAGTAGACTTGACCCTGATGACCTAAGGGATCTGGTTGGTTCATAATAAACCAGAAGATCCTGTTCTGGTTCTAAGCGACCAGGATCAGGATCAGAATGGGATTTTATTGTTAACTAAGTTTTCACATTGAAGGAATTTGTCTTGGAATGAAAATGCTAAAACAAAAATAGCTGGAAAGTAGGGCTGCACAATTAATCGGATTTTGATCGTGATCACGATTTTGGTGGCTACAATTAAATTAATCTGATCGTCAACGATATTTACATTCAAAATGCGACTCTGCTGCATGCATCTCTGATCACATACATTCTCAACCTGTAGTCTGCCAACCACCAGGGGGCGAACGCAAGGCCAAAGCTTCATTAAGCTGTCTAAATAACGAGGGCGCAGTGGCGCACCCCTTTTACAGTTGACAGCTAGTTGTACTCAGTTTTGCCAACGTAGCAACTTCGTCGCTATATTTAGCGAGTTGTCAATTGCCTCTAGCAACTTATTTTTTAAAAAAACAACAAGCGACAAATCTAGCGACTTTTTCTGGTGATATTGGAGATTTTTGGAGCCTGACGTGAAAGAGCGTATAGTTTACTCTTCAATGAGGACTGGGTGCTGCGCAGACCCCTCCCCCGTCCAAAAGCACTCAGTAGAGGCTTGTTCCTCACGCAGCAGCAGCTGCATTCAGAGCAGGAGATGATCGCGTCTGTTTCATGAGCAGGCTGAAAATTAAACATACATAGCTGCTGCTAGATGATCCCGCGCTGGCTTACTGTCAGATATTAATGTTTATTAATGAAAAGTGTGGACATAAACATTAAAAAAGTTAAAAGTGTTGTGACATGTTGCAGACTCCTAATTAAAAACAATTACACTTAAAAAATTTAAACTTAAAAAATAAAGAAAATATTGACTGAAGAATTAAATTTTGTAATTTTTTTGCTGTTCAAAACATTCTAGGTTGTCTTTTCTTCAATTTTTGCCTTTCTCACAACATCCCTCTCCATGGTAGCATCCCTTAAAACTGTATATACTAGTGATGGGATGTTCGGCTCTTTTCAGAGAGCCGGATTTTTTGGCTCCCAAAAGGCTCTTGATTTAGCATCTTTTGTAGCCCCATAATTAACATTAACTTCTCAAAAATGAATGGTAAATGTATTATATTTTTTATCATCTATTCTAATTTAAAGTTTAATTTTTCACAAAAAATTGTTGCCACATAGTTTGTTTATAATTGGTGCAATAAAAATACATGTTTTTCCAAACAATATTAATCAAAATAATCGTGATTATTATTTTGGTCATAATCGTGCAGCCCTACTGGAAAGAAAAACACAAAAACAGACAGAACATAAACAGTATTTACAGGGTGTAAAGTATAAAATTATAAAAATGTACACATCTATATAAAAGAAAAGGTCTGTACACAACAGTGTGTAGTACAAAGGAGAGGTTTAAAGTCTGCAGGTCTGATAGAAACTGGAGAGATTTAGTGTGTCATGTCAAACAGAGACAAGATAAGATGAATCACAGAAATAAAGAAGAGATGTTTACAAAATGATGTTTCTGTTTTTGTTGTCACATTCAGTCAGTTTGTTAATAAGTCAGATCCTCCTTCATTAGAACTGACTCCATTTTCTCTGATTACAGACTTTCTGATTGCCAACTCTCTGAGACTGACTGTGAAATTATTGCCTCAGCTCTGAAGTCCAGCCCCTCCCATCTGACAGAGTTAGACCTCAGTAACATCAGGCTGGAAGATTCGGGAGTTAAGAAGCTGTGTGATGGACTAGAGAGTCCAAACTGTCGACTGGAGACTCTGAGGTCAGTTCATTGGAGCTGTTGTAGCTTTTTATACCTGGTGGTTTGATCACACTGGATGAACTGGTTGTTTAGAACTCGTCAGTTCTAGACCAGCGTCCTTTCCCCAGCTTCTGGGTTTCTGCTCTAAGTTGATCTGACCTCTATTCCTCACTGCACAAAAGTAACTGCGCTGCAAGCAGGGGTGTATGTTGGGTCTGGAAGAGGTGCGTGTTGAGCCTCCATGGACCTACGTGGAGCATTGTAATGTGTAACGTGTGACGTTGTAACCAAACTTGCGCAGATGCAAGTATAAATACGGTTTTAAGCAGAAGTCCTCCCTTGACAATGGTTGGTTTGTGATGATGTCTTTCCGGATTTCTAGAGTTTCTTGCTGAATTAGTGTGGTTACTGTGGACGAGAAACTGCAACATGATGCAGTAACCATACACTCGAGTGCAAGAGCACATTCACCAGTGTCCGCTGCGCTGACCCTGCCGTACACAGACACTGTGCCAGTATAAATCCAGCTTAACATCCAAATTAGAGAAAAGATTTAGGAATTACATCTCTGAACATGTAGCTGCCTTTTTTATTGTACCAAACGTAATTGGAGAGTTAACTCCAAAGCTATCTTATGGGCTTTCTGCTCACATATAGCAAAGCTGATTGGATGTCAGATCACAGAACAGACTCAGAAATAACTCAGGAAAGTTTCCTGTTTCCTCCTAAATCCATCCTGACATGCTTATTTTCTTTGAAACTTGAATACTTGAATCATTTGGCTGCACAACACGAGTTTGTATGGATGGAGCCTCTGATGGAGCTGCAGAGTTTAAGAGCTGAAGTCACTACGTCTTTATTGAAGCAGCAGCAGCTTGTTATTCATGTTCATAAAGCCTCTTTTTCTCTGGCTCCGTTTTACTGTTTTAACCTGCATCCTGTTGGCATCAGCTCACAGCTTTTATTCTTTATTCAGATTGAAGGGTTGCAGTTTGTTAGAGATCAGCTGTGATTCACTGACCTCAGCTCTGAAGTCCAACCCATCCCATCTGATAGAACTGGACCTGAGCTGGAACGACATGAAGACGGCTGTAAAAGATCTTTGTGGATTTCTGGAGAGTCCACACTGTAGACCGGAGACTCAGAGGTCAGACACCATTTTTTTATTTGTTTATTTATTAATAGTTATTTGTCTCATTAAAATGATCTCTGGTAGACAAGGTCAGTTCAAACTGACAGTGTTGCAAATTCTTATGCAAATTCTTTTTTTTCTCAGATTTGCCTAAATAGTTAATGCAAATGACAACATAATTTCATCAAAGTCATTAACCGTTAGAGTATAATTCAAATGTTATTGAAAAACCTCCCAATAATAACAGTATTTTTTCAAAAATAAAACTTAAAATGTTCCAAATTATTATGCACAACAGTTTATAAACATTTTCTAGGTTGTAAGAACTGAAAATAGTCATTTATAGAATTTTCAGCATTAGGAGGTGAAATTTACTGAAATCGAAAGCTTTTTCAAGAACATCGTAACAGGTCAAGTTACGTTTTTAACATAGGCCTCTTATTTGAAAGCAGCTTCATGATTTTTGTATCTACCTACAAACTGGTATCTTTTAAAGAGACGAAGTCATGCAGTGTTAGAACAGGGGTGGACTTTTAGTTTTATTTACAGGTTAACATTTCTCTGTTTATGAATAGACCACAATCATTTAAAATTTCATGTAATTTTGTTGTTGGATGAAAATGGTCGAATTGATCGTTCTGTCACTTTACTGTTTTTAAAACTGTGTAAACATGAAAGCTAAATAATTTACTTCTAGAAACTGCTATTAAGACCCAGTAAAAACAGTTTTCCTTAAGGTTCCTCATTTATTCATTTTGGGATCCGGTTTTAAAAGTTTGTAATTTCAAAATGCTGGTTTTATGTTAACAAAATGAAACCTTAGTAGACATACCTCAACTGATCTCTGCATGGGCATGGCCTTCATTTTAACAATTACATAGGTTCTGTACAGTCATCGACCCCCAGTGTCCTTTGGGGACCCCTTGAATACTCAAAGACTCTGGGTTGGGAACCACTGAGTTAGAGATTGATGACTCCTTCAAAATTTAAACCATCTGATACACACTTAAATACATCAAAATACCAAATTTAATAACATTGAAACTGTGATTATGAAACACTGAGAAGCATTTCTAATTGCAGCAGCAAACTTTATTATGGTAGAACATTATTAACCCAATTAAAACACTATCTGACAGCAAATGGCAAAATTGTTTGAAGTACCAGACAGTGTTAAATCTTGTGATGTTTTAAGCAACTGACATTTGTGGTAGCAGTAGTAATGTGCCTTCACCTAAGCTTGGAATATAATTTAATAGTTAACTTGTTTGGACTGAGTGTAGTGATGGGGCAGTATTAACAACACTGACTTTGCATCAGTTGGGTCTTTATTTCTTCTTCTTAGACACTGAACAACACCAGAACCAGAAACCATCTACACAGGGGGTTAGGGAAAATTCTTTCCAACATCAAACACCAATAAACCTTCAAACAAAAGGAAAACACAGAGAGTTATTCTTAATGTATATAATTTACTTGCAAGGAGCGTGTGTATTACACGGGTGTGATACACACACGTGTTACACAAGGTATTATATAGGGGAGGTTAACGAAATCCTTCCCTCAAACATCAAACATTCCACAATATTCAGGCTTCAGTATTTTCCACTAAAGATAAGACATGAAGAATTAGAGGCATGGAAAGGTTAGTGGCTGGTCTCCTTCTTGCACAATTGTGTAGTGGTTCTTCTTTCATCTCTTCCACGGCCTTGACCTCTTGTACTTTTAGACTCAAGCATTAAACCAGCACACAAGCACAAAGAATGCTGTTGAATACATTTTCTAAATCTTGATACGCAAAACATAATGATTGATACTTAATATGATGAATGATATATAAAAACATAATGATAATTATTTATGTACATGATTTTTCTTACACATTGGTTAGGAGTAATAAAATCAGTTTTGTGGACCTTCAAAACACAAATAGCATTCTAGTTTTTTATTATATCCAAATCTGAACATGTCATCCAAAAATCAAAATTCCTCTGCACAGTTTGGAGATGTCAGTGTTTGAGATCATCAATCAAATTATGTAAAACAGATTTCACTCTTCCAGCTGTGTTTTCAGCATTTGCCAGAATTATAGGGACTTTTTTTTAAAGAGAAGACATGTTTCTGTCAGTTGTCTTACAAGTGTATTTGAGTGAATTGTTGTAAACCTGTCAAGATTTTCCAGTGCTGGGAGTTCTGTCGAGTTGACTGGACTCAATGAAAGTGAAACGGCTGGTGTGATGGAAAGTGAGTGCGGACCAGAGTATTCTGGATCCAGCTCTGTCCTCACAAGCCTCTCATCCAAAGATGCTGTGGACTTCACTGATGAACCTGGAACTTCGGGCATAAGGTAAGATACTGCTTGCACCGTAGCCTAGTTTTAAATTACACATCATATCCATCCAAGCTCATTAAATCATAATCTCTATGATGCCATTGGATGGATTGCTCTGTGGCAAGTTGGCAGACTTTAGGTTGGTAAAACTTAAATCACTGGTACTGTGGCACCATCACTATTCACTTAACAATAACTCAAGCAGTGATTGAGTTGTGTTTATGTTTGTTTCTACATGATGGACAGCAGCAGAAACCAAGCTCCACCCCCCACGCAACAAGATTGTGAGTATATGAATGATTCCTTCTTGTAGGCTAATGGAGGAAAGGCATCTGAGAAAAATACACAGGAGTACTGGCTCATGATCTGCATCAAGTGAACTTGTGTTTCTAAGCTAAAAAAAAAAAAAAAGTTAATCAATATTTTGTAATGTTTTTTTTGTTTTGTTTTTTTTAAGCTCAGTCAAAACTATTACGATTTAGTGGATAATTGAATGACTGAACTCACAGTATCCACCCATGGGCCACAAAAATCAACCTGTTCCAAAGACATTAATCTTTTTAGTCTTCTAGTTTAGCATGTTTAGTTTTAATGCCAAAATAATTTGGAGCTTAAGTAATTAGTACCAGTTTTAAGTTGCTTAGTGTTAATAAGAAGCAGCTTATGAATAAAATCTGGGTATCAATAAGCAGATTAACTCATAATTACTCAGTTTATGTTTGTATAATATTTTTGCATACAAAATAAAATAGAAGAGGATCCAACCCAGGATTGTGTAGCCAACAGAACTAGACTGAGAGACCATTTAAAGGCCTTTGCAGGTTTTTTAAGTTAATTGTCTGATTAGAGTGTGGCACCAGGTGTCTTAAATATTGAACCTTTCCATAATATTCTAATTAATACCCTCTTTCCGGTGGGACTTGCCCGGAACACTTCACCAGGGAAGCGTCCAGGAGGCATCCTAACCAGATCCCTGAGCCACCTCATCTGGCTCCTCTCGATGTGGAGGAGCAGCGGCTCTACTCTGATCCCCTTCCGGATCACTGAGCTTCTCACCCTATCTCTAAAGGAGAGCCTGGCCACCCTGCGGAGAAAACTCATTTCGGCCGCTTGCACTCGCGATCTTGTTCTTTTGGTCACTACCCAGAGCTCATGACCATAGATGAGGGTAGGAACGTAGATCGACCAGTAAATCGAGAGCTTTGCCTTTTGGCTCAGCTCCCTCTTCACCACGACAGACCGATGCAGAGTCCGCATCACTGCAGACGCCGCACCGATCCGCCTGTCGATCTCCCGCTCCATCCTTCCCTCACTCATGAACAAGACCCTGAGATACGTGAACTCCTCCACTTGGGGCAGGACCCTATTGCAGACCCGGAGAGAGCACTCCACCCTTTTCCGGCTAAAGACCATGGTCTCGGACTTGGAGGTGCTGATTCCCATCCCAGCCGTTTCACACTCGGCTGCGAATCCCTCCAGTGAGAGCTGAAGATCACAGCCCGATGAAGCCAACAGAACCACATCATCTGCAAAGAACAGAGACCCAATCCTGAGGCCACCGAAATGGATCCCCTCACCACCTCGACTGCACCTAGAAATTCTGTCCATAAAGGTTATGAACAGAATTGTTGACAAACCATTACTATATGTATATATATATATATATATATATATATATATATATATATATATATATATTTAATATTTAAGCGAGAGCCAAGATTCATGTTGTGAATGATCCTATATGACCAACATGCCAGGGCAATTTTTTGTCCCAGCCCACATCTGGCTCTAGTTACCAGCTGTTGTCATGCACCTTTTCGCATAACCAGCTTATTGTATTAAACACATACTTGAGTGTTGCAGGTTTAACAACTATGTCTTGTAGTGAAATAGCTCGGCCACTTTGTAAAATGTTTACTGACCTAAACATGCTCATCCTTTTGGTTTTTGTCGCTGGAGTTGTGTACTTACTTGGCTGACACGTGATATATTTTGCTTGATTTAAGGTTTGGCTCCTTGAGATGAATCAGAGTGATCAGACCTGAGGCTGTGTTTGCCCTGTTTATACTACTGGGCCATTACAAGCTGGTCATTGAAAGTCGTCCTGCAAGTTTTCAGTATTTTCCTGCTCCAACACACCTGATTCAAATTAGATGGATCCAACAGTGTAACAATGACTCAGTTATGTGAATGTCTGTTTGAGCAGGGAAACATTGAAAACTTGCAGGACGAGGGCCATGGTTCCCCGCCACTGAGCTAGAGTTATCTCTGAGTCAGTGTGAACATGTATAAGAGCCAATCCAAAGTTAATAACCAACGCTGATTTAATCTCACCAACTTCTGTTTATACAAAGAGTCATGTCATGTTTCTGAGTCACAGTGGTACGTTCTAAAGGTTCTCTAAAGGTGGCACACACACTCACACACTGTTACGACCCGACTCAGGGGTATGGAAGGGCGCAACATAAAAGCACGTTGAGGACAGGTGTAAAAGTCAAACACAACCCATTTTATTGACATAAATGTAAAACAATAAAACCTGGAACAACAAAGGTAAAGTGTTGGGGTTAGTGAAACTGCTGAAAAGAAATACAGAAGGCTTAACCTAAAACCATATACAAAAACCACCGAGTGAAACGAACGTGTGTCCATAACTCGGGGTGAAAACTAAACCAAACAAAAGAGCAGCAGTTCCCATAAACTAAGTGACATCCGTCACAAACAAAAGCCTAATCTAGCCCAACACAACATAAACCTAATGCGTAACACAAAGATAACAACATGACTGAACACAAACGAAACCATAGCAATGCTTAAACCAATACTGAGTGTAGAAGACAAGGTAGGCCAAAACTAAATGGACTGTTCTACCGTTCCCCCCACGGGGAACACACGAGCAGGCAGGAGATATCGGTCGAATCCCAAATGGAACACTTGAGCACTCCTGCACTCACGGGCGCACTCCCGCGAGGGGCTCGAGGGTTCAGTGGTATTCCAATTGGAATTGTGTGAGTGATCAAGGGATGATGGCGGACATTTTTGAGCCCTTTCTGCCCCCTTTCCATAAGTCAGCATCGATGCCAACTTTCGCTAAGGAATTACCCATAAATCACTGCGATGTCACGTGAAACACGGAGTTTACCGAGAGAAGCCGACGTGTGAAACATGTTCTTCAGTATTGTGGCGCTGGGTCGTTATATTTTTCGCCGTTTAATTTCCCCACGGCGGCGTTTACAGGAGCTTCCTGACCTCTACTATATATACTATATATATATTGTGTGTATATATATATATATATATATATATGTGTGTATATATATATATATATATATATGTGTGTATATATATATATATATATATGTGTGTATATATATATATATATATATGTGTGTATATATATATATATATGTGTGTATATATATATATATATGTGTATATATATATATATATATATATATATATATATATATATATATATATATATATATGTGTATGGCGTCTCTCTCCTTGCAGTGCAGGTCTCAAAGTGCTGTCCCAATCCTATTTAAAGCATTTCGAGCCCTTGTGGCCTGTCACCCTCGACTCCTCACGCAGGTGATGTCATTTAGTCATCAGGGGCTCAGGGCGAGTGCTCAAGTTTTCGGTTTGGGATTGGGGGATCCTGCTGCACACACTCAAACTGTCCAACCTCAAACAGACCACCAACCAGCACAACAAACACCCAGTAAAACATCACAGCCATTATCCAGCCAAACACAAAGAGAAGAGGCTACTTGTGATAATTATCCTCTATCTCATCCCAATTGAGGAGAAGCTGCCTGTGCAGCCCACTTCTCCATCCCGACTACACACTGCAGCAGCTCTTTTATTTCCTGGTTATCCAGGAAGCTGCAAGGCGATTGGCTTGAAAGCCAACCAATCAAAGGGAAGGACAGTGATGGACAGCTGATGCTGCCAGTCCAAAGACACGTTAGGGTTCAGCCTCAAGTCCCAGCTGTCGGCAATGATCATCACTGCGCTCACGTCCCTAAGGGGACATAACACACACACCCAACAAAGATAACAATTTAATACCAGAGTTTCTAGGAGGAAAGTGGTTCTGACTCAGATTTGATGAAGAGAGTTCTGGTGAACTGGTTTGTCTTCTTCCATCAGGTGTCTCTGGTGTCAAACTGGATTCAAACACAGAGTCTGGTTCTTCCGAGGATGAAATGGAGACGATGAAGGTAAGAAAAATAATTATCTGACCTTCCACACAAATTTAGAGCTCAGCACTCAGCAGGTCATATAAAGATTTTAATGTCTGCGGCTGCTGATGCTTGTTCAGAGGGACAGACATCAATGCTGTGAGTATAAAAACTGGTTTATAGATCAGATTTTGAGTTTACTGCAGCGCAGACAGGTGAGTTTTATCTTAACCTTGATCTTATACCACACCACAGCTTTTTATTCTTTATTTCTGTCACAGAAATGTGTAATTTTCTATTTCTTTTCAACATAATTTCTCTGAATTGAAGCTTTGTCGTCATAAACTGTAGAATTCATGATCTGCACAAAATGCTTCAGTTATGTTCAGACTGTAAGAATATTTTTCTGAACAGAAATTGGTTCATTTGTCGTAAATCATGTTTCTTTTACATTTCAGGCTCCTTTAGACTTCACTCCAGAAGTTGAAACTGAATCTGCACAAGTCTTGTACAGGTGATCCTCAAACTTATCTCATGACCCTGTTTCATCAGCCTGAAGCTGTAATTATTCAGGTTGTATCAGCAATACTGGCTCCACAGTAGCTGCTGTTTGAAGCAGTTTTGGTATTTTTAGCAGTTATTACATGAACATGTGAAGATATGTGTATGTGTTTGTAAAAGGCTTGAATCAAAATATCAAACACAAAGTAAATGATCCAGTATGATTACTGAAGGTCGAAGTAAATTCTGTTTCACCCTCAGCTGTGTCTTTGCAATTAATTAAATTACCCTCTCAGTCGGCCTCCTTTATTTTCTCGTTTATTGTTCTTGGCTGGATCCTGAGAGGAATTCCTTTATTACTTGAACACATTGAACATGAAAATCAGAGGATATGTGCAGGTCATACAACGTTTTAAAACTCTTACTAGTGGCTTTTATTAAATGTTGACCCTAAGCTGGAAACAACTGAATAAGCTCAACTGAACAGTTTAATAGTTGATCTAAACTCCAGGAGTTAGACTCCCAAAACCAGAGTATAGGCTCTTTAGGAGGAAGAACAACTAATGTGTCAAAACTCAGAGCTGAGATTTCTGTTCAAGTCCAGAGAAAAGATGAAGAGTCTTCCTCTCTGCTCAAGTATTGGTGGTGGCCTCTCGTTGGCTGAGCTTCGGATGGTTTGTTGATTTGAGTGAAAAACAAGGACCCGTTCCAGAAAGCGGGTTATTGTATCTGAGTATATTAACCCTAAGTGTTCTGTTACCATGGTAACCGACTCCGTGAAGTGATCCTACTTGCCGGCAGATTCACTATAAAGAAACTAGCACCACACATTACCCCACATTCTGGATGCTGCATGTTTCTGCCAGTGGACTGTTGGCTTGTAGAAGGGCCCTGAGTGTGTGCTGTGCTTTAGGGTTCATGCTACATTTTAGACACTTTAGACTTTAATTTGATCCAAAGAATAAACAGTAGTTTAGGTAATTTTTCTCCAATGTGTCAGCGTTTATCAAGTGGAGTCTGATAATGGTTTTTAATGTTGTTTAAAAAGACTCGTTGTCATTCAGCCTCTCTGTGTCCTGCAGGTTCAAGTGTCCTGGTCCAGGTTCGTTCCAGTGTGCGCTGACTGGACTAGTGTTTGTTACAGCTCATGAGGTGGAGATACAGTACAGGACCGATCAGTGGGATGAGAAGCTCCTCCACTCAGCTGGAAAGACCCCGGCTGGACCGCTGTTCAACATCAAGTGTTCTGAGGATGCTGTCCATCAGCTTCACCTCCCACACTGCGAAACAAAGGAAGGTGAGCCAGACACGGTTAGTTAGTGATGAAGCCCATGGTCCTGTTAGTGACCCCTACAGGCTGCAGATGGCAACTACAGCCACAGTCTGATCAAACACTGCGTGTGTTTATTCTGCATCACATTTTTCATTTCAGTATCCAAAATTTAAAAATTAGCTTAGTTCTTCACAGTAAACTGATAAATGTGTTTAACATAAATTTAATCACAATATTATTTTTACAGCTGCTTCAGAAGAAACATGTTATTCTCATCCATTTTCTTTAGTGGATTTCATGTATGTCTGACCTTTAAACTTTGAGAAATTTCTAGATATGAGTGAGAATTTTAAAGTGAAGAATAGTGCAAGATAAAAATTTCTCATCTGGGAATCACAAATAAAAATATAAATTTCCTCTAAATTTCTCTAGTTCTTTTTTCTCTGTTCTGTTATCTCATTCTGCTTTTTTTCTCTATAAAATCTTTAAAAATCAATACAACTTTACATCTGTGGACATCAGTTCTCTTCTGAAAGAGGTCCTGAAACTCGAAATTTCTTTCTACCAGTGCTGACAGCTGTGTGAGAAATGGCCTCATCAGACAGTGATGACTTCTACAGTTTCATGATTCTTCATAAAAAAAATGACCACTGATGTAATGAAGTTGTCATTTTTATATTTATCTACTCTGTTTTCACAGCTCTGCTCTCTGGAGGCGTCCTGTCTGTCCTCCACATCTCTGATGATGGGATAAGCATCCTTGAGCCGCTGCAGATCACAGAAACTCATGTGATTGTGAAAGTTCCTCATCTATCTGCCTTCGGCCTTGTCTGGGATCTCATAACGGGGTTTCTGAACAACACAAAACCGATTAAGGGACAGGTCCTGCTGTTCCTCAGACTGCGAAACACTGAAACACAGAAGCAGAGTCTTGATGTGTTTCTGCTGCCAAGCAACATCCCTGTGAAGGAGGTAAAGAGTTATTATAACCTCACTTTTCCTTTTCTTCCTCCTGCTGCTTGATCCTGCTGAGTTCCAGGTCAGATTAGATAGTAAATCTTATCTAGAGCTTCTCACTCTATTCAAAGGTCCTGATGACCACAGATCAAGGTTGGAACGTAGATCACCAGGTGGTAATGCTCATCGTCAGAGCTGATAACAGCAGCACATTCATTCATTTCAACTACATTATGGAAAATATTTATACAGTGGTGGAAAAAGTTTTTTGGACACCCCGCGTATTTGTGAAATATTACATTAAGATTCATTCATTCTCTTTTTAATCATTCTTAGTAGTCAAGTGCAATATCTTTTAATACTGTCAGCCAAAATACTAAAACAAACCCCTAAACCCCCTAAAAATTGATCAGTTCCATAAAAACACAGGAAATTTTGAGTACTGTGTAATTTTGATACCAGTGATCCACCAGTGAAGCTTGTGCTTTTTTTTTTTAAAGACACAATTTCTGTTGCTCTGCTTTGTGTCAGTTTAAAATGAGCAGATTTGAAGGTTCTTTAGAGACAAAATGATTGAAACAAGGAACTTAACACATGCCAGAGATACAGATTCTCATCCTGGAAGGGAACAGCTGCTGCCAGACATCCAGGAAGTGCAGATGGATAATCACTGCCGAGATACAGACCAACCAACAGCTTGGAAGATGAACCAAGATCTGGGTGTCCAAGGATTTCTTCAGCAGGGAAAGGCCGCATCCTGATCTGCATGAGCAGGAAAAACCCTTCATCACAGGAGCTTCAGCAGCAGTAGTCAAACCAAACTGGTGTCCAGTGTTTCACCCACACTGTACGTGGCCGACTGTTAGATTGCGGCTTAAGGTCCTTCAGGCTGTCAAAAAGCTCCTGATCTATAAGAGATGGAGGTTAGCCTGGCATCGTTGGGCCCAAACACACAGAAGAACTTATTAAAACTGTTATGAATTTAGTTTTACTTAGTTTTTTTTTTTTTAAAACAATAAACCAAAAGATACTATTTGTTTTCTTTTGTGTCTTAGTATAATATACTATAAAAGTAAAACTGAAGCTGTCTGAGAAGCTGCTGCTGTTGTGGGCCAAGGTGTTATCTTTGCTGGAATATGCTAATTTTACATTTTTTGGACCTCACTGCATTGACATCAATCAACCACAGACACATTATCCAGTATGAAGGGAGGCAATTAACAGAGAAGCACTTAAAACAGAATAAATCTGTGTGTAAAGGAGAGCGATTGATAAGTCCTCTAATTTAAAAGTTGTAATGTCTCTCAAGGTCTGTGCACAGCATGAAGACTCTGAATACGTCAAGGTTCCCCCCACCTGTAAACTCATCAGAGATCAGAGTTACTCTGTTCACTGTCCAGTTGCCTGCATGATTCAACCACCAGTGAGTATTTCTAGACACTTTGTTAAAACTAACTTTCATTAAACGGATGCTCCAGTTAATTTTGGACGAATTAAAGATACTGACACCGTACTCCCGATTTCTAGAGGGAAGATTTTGACCCAGACTTTGGACCAAACTACCACCCAACCTTTGAGATCCGCCTGCCTACAAACACAAAAGAAGTGACGATCACAGTGAGAGATCACACAGACACAGAAGTCTGGGAGCGTGAGGTTGATCTGCCAGGTAAATTCTAAATACATCTCAGTGAAATCAAATTTTATGTGTACAGCACTTTACAGTAACTAAAAGGCACTCAAAGTTCTTTATAATTGAGTCATAAAAAGTATGTAAAAACACTGCATAAACACATAAAATAATTAAAACACAGAAACACAATTAGAAATGCTACAGTGCTGCAGGGTATTCAGACCCTTCCAGAAGTGCAGAAAAAGGACAAATAAAAATAATAAAGTACACCTAAAACCAAAACTGCTCTAGTTGGAATTGAAAGCCAATCTTCAGATTTGATTTATAAACGTCACCCACCTGGTAGAGATACAGTAAAGAACATAGAGTTACACGTGCAGATGGATCCATCATGCCTTCATTCTTTGTTTTATTTATTTAAGCTTGATTTTAAATTATAATTTTGGCTGGGCAAATGCCAGAAAACACTTGTGGGGCAGATGAGGAGGAAAGAGAGAGGAAATAATCAATCCCATCAAACAATAATGCACGTACACTTTTGGAAATCTTTAGAACTATAGAAATGGCATTAGATTGTGGTAAAACATTTAAAAGTGTCATTAAAAACTGTTTTTAGGAGGCCTTTAGAAACAGAGACAGAAATAAAAACATCCATATTCAGTGTTTTTTGTAACAAGTTAAACTTGGTTGGAATTACAGGGGAGCTGAGGGGAACTCGCCTCTGAAAGGCAGAGGAGCCCATCTAAAGACATTCAGCTGATGCTTTAGGGGGACCCCTAAAAATAGTCCTGATGTTAAACTGAATAACATTAATTTGTCAGCATTGTGTTTATTTAATTAAATGAATTAAATCGCCCAAACGACACAGTTAAGCCGTTCTGTTCAGCACCATGGACAGCAGCTTTCTATCCTTGTTTCTGATTAAACAAGCTGCATACAGTAGCATAGAGTTTTTTTTTTGGTAGTTAACATTTTTTTACCACGCTATGTGCACTAATATATATGTGCATGCACGTGACTTGCAAAGTCGCAGTGCACGAGTGATAACAAGGCTCTGGTGTAATTCGAACCCTGGTTACAATCATTTGATGCAGCAAATGAAGAGGACAGTTATCCTGAATGAGACCTGGTTTTAGGGATGTGAAACATGATAAGATATGAAGACTGTGTGATGGACTTGGATACTGGCTGCGTTTTGGGGGGAACCCGCCTGTTGTTGACGTTAGTTCAGCAGTCGCTTTTTTTTTTTTTTCTTTTCTTTTTTCTTTAAGGGTTTTTGCATGGTAACAAGTCTTCATCTCTTGTGAGCTTATTGCTTATCACAGATGAATTCAGTCATGTTTCAGAGTTCAACAGTGCTGTGAAACCAGTTTACTTCTCTGAATTTAAGTGGACAGTAGACATGTGGACACAGAGATTATTACTAAAGCAGAACCACTGAATTAAACAGACAATGTGACATTAAATGTCTAATTATTTCAATGTGCTTGTAAATTATTAAATAAACATTTTCTTGGCTTTCTTCCAGGTCAAAGAGGTGAAACCCCACAGAGGAATGTCCCAGGGGTTTCCCTGGAGGACCAGGTCTCAGCGGAGGACAGGCTGCGGTCAGCTCGAACACAGTTTATCAGCAAGGTGTCTGAACCGAATCTGGACAAGCTTCTGGATAAACTCCTAGAGCGCGGCGTTATAAATGAGGAAGAGATGGAGTCAGCCAGGACAAAGGCCAGAGCAGAAAAAGCTCGAGATGTGATCGACATGGTGCAAAGAAAGGGGACCGAAGCCAGCTCGGTTCTGATTGCTGCCCTCCGCGAAGTGGATTTGTTCCTTTCCAGAGTCCTGAACTTACACTGAAGCTTAACAAGAAACTGGAGCTGTGATGAAGAGTTTCTACAACAACAGACTGATTTCATGACTGTAATCTTAACTTGTGTTTTAACTGGATTTTGACTCTGAAAGTGATTCTCAGTGTGATCCAACCAAATCTGGACTGCTGTAGCTGGATGGTGAGCAGGAAAACAGTTTTACTGAGACGATGCATCTGCAGACATCAAGATTAGCAGAGCTCGAGTGAAACCAACTTTTTATAACTAACACAAACAGACACGACAGACGATCAGTCAGAAGCTTGTCTACATGCAGATGCTTCAGCATCTAACCACAAAATAAATCACTCTGTCTTTCTATGACAGCGAGCACACACTCTTTCCCCTTAAAGGAAAAAATTTCACTCAAAAAACACTTTTGTGTTATTTTTCTAACTTCTTGATGCCTAAAATGAAGTCATGAAATTTTCTTCCAAGTTTCAGCCTGAAATCTTTCAGCTCATTCACACCAGAACTTTAACCAGCCACCAGTTCTCCAGCTTTTTATGAAGAGACCTTGAGATTGTGTGAATAAGAAACCATGTAAATTTCGTTACTGTTGCTCTGGTTAGTCAAGTCAACTTGACACATTAAAAAACAACATGATGATCAAAATGTTGTACAACTAGGAGAGATAAAATACAAATAAAAAGCGTAGCAAAACATTAACAAAACAGATTAAAATAAATAAAGACAATTAAAAAAAAAGACAAGCATGAAACTAATATTCAGCAGAAATGCCAGAACTCGGTCTGGTTTAAAAGTTAGAAAGTAAAAAGAGTCTAACCATGATTAGTAAATGTCTGTGGTTAGTGAAGTCTTAATATGGAGGGAGGAGGACCCCTCTTAGTTTCAGCCTGGACCTCCGGGACAACACGGAGCAACTGGTCATCAGATCTCAACCTTGGACCTCAAAGCCCACTATCCTGCAGGTATTAGATGTATCCCTTCTGCAACACACCTGATTCAAATTAAATGGTCCTCTGACAAGCTCTGCACAAGTCTGCTACTGACCCAGTAGTTCGAGTCGGGTGTGAGGAAGCAGGGAAACAGCAAACATCTGCAGGACAGTGGGACTTGAGGACCAGAGCTAAAGGATCCCTGATGTAAAGGGAGCTATGTGGACTAAAAAACAAAGCAGAGATAACAGGGGTTCAACCTGTTTAAAAACATAAAAACAAACAATAAAAATATTAAAATCAACTCTAAACTAAACAAGGAGTCAGTGGAAAGAAGCCAAAACAGGTGTGATGTGGTGATGTGTTTAGCTCGTATACAGAAGAAAAAAGACCAAGCAGACGAGCTTCTTTCCTGAACGACTGTCAGCATGTTCAGTATCTTCTCTGATATGTTTGCTAGTATTCATTAGATTATTATTTATTATCTCTTCACTTTCAGATCCTCTGTTAGAGGCGCTGTAACCCTTTCAGATGCTGTTTTAACTTTTCTAAAACTTAAGATGAACCTTGTGTTTCCTCTTTTAGGGTAAGGGACATTTCCCGTCCACTTTATAAAGACAGTTTGAAGTAGAAAGTAAACTTTCTCTGAGACCACCCAGGACCAAGAACTTAAAGTGATCAATTGATTTAGGTTTATTAATGAAAGCATCTTTTCCTCAGAGAGAAACGGGAGGATAAACTTATTCATGTTGCAGACACACCTGACTGTATGATAGATTGCTAGACTTTATTATAAGGGTGGAAAGTTCAGCAGTGTTTACTCGGCCAGTTCATCAGTTCAGACCAGAAACTGCTGCTGGATGGTGAGTTTTTAATCTATAACTTCTATGTGCATTAATACGTTTTAAATTTGTACCATTTCAAGTCAAACTTTTTTATGTTGTTTTTAAAACTAGAATAAAAACAATATGAAACTGGATTGCTGGTGCTGTTGGTTCAACTGGTGCAATGAGATAAAATTTATTTTATATCAACATTTAAGACTAGAAGGGCTGAAACTGGATTAAATTTTTTCTCTTTGTCCAATAAAATACAGAAATCAGCCATTTATAGTAAAATTAATACAATAGATTAAACACTGTCATTGATAAGGAATTAATAATTTTCCAACCTGTGTTATATTAGATCAAACAGCAGGGTGTCTTTGGTTCGGGAGCTCAATTAATCATCACTTGTTTTAGTGTATTAGGAAATTTGTCTTATTGGATTAATTCTTTGAACATGGTCAGTATGAATGGAGCACATTTAGAACTCAATGTATAATAAAATTCCCAAATCATGTGATCATTACCAGAGGATTTATTTCCTTTATATTTTGATATATTCAACAGTCTCAGATAAAGAATATTCACCTTTTAAGAAACAGTCTGATCTCATAGTTTGGTGCAGAGTGCTTCTTGCTGACATACTTTAAATTTAATACATGTTTAAAGAGTCCTGTCATATGACTGAAGTGTGTTTGTGTGAGCTGATGGTGGAAATGATGCTCAGTGTTCCTGGTTTGTTGGAGCTGGGGTTTAGCTGAGTGTGGCCACAGTTCTGCTCACAGTTCACAATTTTCTGATTAAGTGATGCTTACTGCACAAGAATCACCCTCAACAGAACATTAATACATTAAAGAGCTCCATCTGCTGGCTGCCTGTGTGTGGTGCATTTGAGGGGAAGCGTTGACAAGGCTTCACAACCTCATGTCATGCAGCTCCTTGTCTCATCTTTGACTCAGTGTTTAATAAAACTCAGCACTGAAGGGTCGAACTTAGTGTTTTTAAAGGGGAAATGTAGGAGAGAAAGGGTGTTAATGCAACTGTTATTTTATATATAGCTGTATTGAATTAAAATTTGATACAAAGGTTTGTGCAAATTTGTAAAGTCATAGATTTTTATTTTTTAAAATTTGGCTTCAGTCTGCTCCTCTTCTGGGCCACTAGCTTTGGAGAGGATACACCTGGAAGAAACACAAGAATTAGATGGCAGAGTCCAGACCTGAACCACACTGAGAACCGGGCTGAGGACGACTAGCTTTCAGACCAGATTCACACAAGATTCCAGACCGGTGTTATCTTCATTCTGTCTGAATGTTGGCACTGAAAATAATAATAATAATTAAAAAAAGACAGTTATTAATTTACACAACTAAGTATTGTTGGAATCTCCCTGATTCCATAAGTTGTTATCATACTGAAATGAATATAAATTATAATAATTATAATAGTGAAACAATCTCACAGTATAAAGTGACATAAAACAGGACATTTTATCTTTTTTACCAGCACCTCTCCTGACATGTCAGCTGGAGCTTCTTTGCTGGGGAGCGGTTAATAAAGCCTGCCGCACACGAGAGCTATCTACTGAGCTAAAAGTCATTTGAGACTGTTTTCTCAGCAGAGAGCTCGCCGTGTGCGCCTCATTTTCGGCGAACTTTCTACCTCGCGAGGCCTTGAGGTGAAAACCAAACACGTTTGATATTTTTTGCCTCGCGAGGCGAAAAACTCACCGTGTGCGTGCTACGAAAGCTACGTGCTGAGGGCAGAAATTCAAGTGACCAATCAAGAAGCGCCCTCCGCTCACATGATTCCAAGATGGTAGCCCCCTCTTGTCAGAAATGAATGAAACGGAGACAGAGGTGGATATGGAGGAAATATTGCTACTCCTTCTGTTGATGAGGCGCCGCCGTCGCCGGCGTTCTACAGTTAGGAGAACATGGGTGAGGTCGTGGCTGCAAAAGAGGACAGGGCAAAGAGTTTATGCTAATCTTCTCCAAGAGATGCGACTCGAAGACCCAGAATCCTTCCGGCAATACCACCGCCTGGACAGAGAATCCTTCGAGAGGGTGTTGGAAATGGTGGGTCCATCGATCCGCAAAGTTGATACCACGATGCGACAGAATATCAGTCCCGGAGAGAGGCTTGCCATCACGCTCAGATTCCTGGCTACAGGTACGTTTTTTACAATGTAAATTACATTGCATGCAGGATGACTGTGGCTGGCCCTAGTTTACTATGTTTATATGTAGCTAGCTCTACTCAAAAGAATTATGTCAATTTTGTTAGAAAAAGCAAGGCCATCACAACTACATTATGCTTTCCTTCCCTTGGTATGACAATTGTGGTTTATATTGTAAAAGGTGATCTTGATTCATTGTAATTTCTGGTTAAGATTTTGATCCTGTGTCTTTGTAAAGCTCACAAGATTTTAATGTTTCTATATTTTAAGGTGAAACATTTCGAAGTCTGGCATTTCAATTCAGGATTGGAGAAAGGACAGTCTCAAATATTGTTGATGAGACATGCCAGGCATTGTACAGCACAATGAGGGAGCAGTATATGAAGGTAATGAATTGCATTTTATTCAAACACAACAGTATGCACTACAGATGCAACAATGTATTTAAATAATGCAGTTTACAAAAATAAATGCTCTATTAGCCTAATATGTTCCAAAAATAGAACAGTAGAATCACACATTAGGCATCTGTGAATGAAAGAAAACTGTTTATAAACATTCATTTCAAACAATGAACAGAATTGTAAACAATAACATGGACCTAGTCTTAATTTCTTTAGAGGTCTCAACTGTATCACACTGTTTAGGGAGGTTGACAAAAATCAAAAGACAAACAAAAGCTGAGGTGAGGAAAATAATACATGCACACTGACACTCACTGGTGAGGAGGCTGTGAAGTGGCACTGACACACACACACACACAAAAACTCAAAGTAAAAAATATAAACTTTGTATGTATTCACCTTATTCCGCCCGCCCACTTTCCATGCTCCGCTACTTCCGCATTTTGTCATACGACTTCAGGGGAAAAGAAAGCGAACTTCCGGTAATTTTCCGGTTAACAAACTATCACTGTAAACCAAAATAAAATAGAACATGGCACACAACGCTACTCCTTTGAAATGGGAACATACAAAGACGATGCTCAGAAGGTCGGATGGCATCACATTGCCATCACATTGCCTCATCCATCATTAATTTTATCATGGGAGGACGATCTGAGGAAGTGGCCGGCCGTAACGTATGGAGACATCTTCAATTACTTAGTCCTGTCATTAGGGGTTGACGGAGCTTCTATGAAAAACTATAAAAGTACTGAGGCATATCAGTATTTACATAGTGGAAAGGTAATAATAATTAATAATAATAAAGTAATAATTTTGAAGAATAGCTGTGGTCATTGACAGACAAATCTTCCCACTGTGTTTCCCCATCACAGTGTGTAGGTATGTCATCCTCATCCTCACAGTTCTCTACTGCGTTGCTGGCACCACCTGATGTACCTGTTGAAAAAACCACAACATTAAACATATTAACAAACTTGAACAAATAACTTAAGACAGATGGATTTAAGACTGTAACTACTCATCTTACTAGCATCTTACAGGTATAATGTCAGCAGTCAAAGTACGGTAAAGCTTTTGATATCTAATATTTAGTATATTCTACTTACCGGTGATTAGAATTTTAGTTTTGCGAATTTGCTGTATTTGGTGAATTACTCAACACCAATTTTTAAATATATTACAAGCACATATTTTCTTTTACATGAGTAACGTCATATTAACACGCTGCTGCCATGACCACCAACACGCTTGCTCACTTGAATCCGGCGGTAACCTCTTCAACACCCGACGTGGCTTCTTCACCGGAGCATCATAGCCGAGCCATTTCTCAGGATAAGGGTGCTCATCCGTTGGCTTGCCGTCCACGAAATGAAACGAACAAACGTATGGTCGCTTGGGTGGTCTCTTCAGGTTCAGCGCCTTTAGCCACAGCCTTAAATGCTCCTCATCTTTGGGAGGGGGGTGCAGGTTGTATGCTGCTCCACAACATTCCTCATCTCATTCCTGCACAACATTTGCAATGAAAATATTACAGTGTTTCATACACTTGGTCGTTGTCACCTGAGACATGATTTTGGTAAACAGGGTTGTGTGCTTGTTTGGGACCGACCCACTCATGTCGGGGATGAAATGGTTGTGGCTGGTGGTTAAACACTGGTGGTGGTCTTGGGCTGATGGGGTGTGTATTTTGGCCAAGTGTTCCCATTTGTGCCTGAAATAAAATATTATTAATATGGAATTGGGCCATGTTTCTAGTGTATGGATCAAACTCAGACAACGTTTGTGTGACATACCGACCAAATGCACAAACTGCATTATCTTCCACTGATTTTTTTTGTGCCTTGTTTCTCTGAGTAATTGACTCAGCCAACCCTTTTATCAACTGATATTCTTCAGCATCTCGTTGCCGTTTCAGATGGTTTGGTCGTATGATGGGTTGTTTTGTGAATTTGTGGGTAGATGTGCTTGTACTGCTTTCTCCATCAGCTTCACTTTCAAATACAGAAGATGTATCATTGGGGTCTTCACTTTGGCTATCATCTAGTACGTCAATGGTGTCCTCACTGCCAGCTGTATCAGATGGTGATGGCTGAAATTATTAAATTAAAAGCAAACATTAAATATCTCTTTTTTTTCAGGTCCCGACAACGACAGGTGAATGGATGGAAATTGCAAAGGAATTCAAGGAGAGGTGGAACTATCCTTGTTGCATCGGAGCAATTGATGGCAAACACATTGCCATCCAACAGCCAGAAAACAGTGGTTCAGAGTACTTCAACTACAAACATTTCTTCAGTGTTGTACTCTTAGCTCTTGTAAATGCAGATTACAAGTTCACATATGTAGATGTGGGGGCAACTGGTCGTGCAGGAGATGCTGGCATATTTGCAAACTCAGCATTAAAGAAAGCACTGAGTGAAAACTCCCTGAATTTGCCACCAGCTGAAGAGATAAATGGAATATCCACCAGCAAAATTAACTACCACATAGTTGGTGATGACGCATTCCCACTGTCACTAACACTGATGAAACCGTACCCACACAGAAACCTGGACCAGCCGAAACAAATTTTTAATTATCGGTTATCCAGGGCTAGACGGGTGGTCGAGAATGCATTTGGCATTCTCTCCAACAGGTTCAGGGTGTTTTTGACAACAATCAATCTCAGGCCTGATAAAGTGCAACAAGTCATTTTGGCTGCCTGTTGTCTACATAACTATATGGTGGAAAACAACAAGCTTTCCTACATCAGCATTTGTGATAGTGAAGACACTGCTAACCATACCCTGACTGCTGGAGCATGGAGGAATGATCCCCCCTTGACAGGACAGCAGCCAACCACTGATCGAAACCCCAAAGCTGATGCAAAATTACAAAGGCAGCTCCTTACTGACTATTTCAATTCTGACTATGGAGCTGTGCCGTGGCAGCATGACATGGTCAGTCAGTGATGGTATAAAGTAGACAGGAAATCAAAACTAAGGTAGTGGGAATTCAGTAGGATGAATCTAATGTCATTTGTCTCCAAAGAGCCCCCTATGTTTCTAGTTGGCAAAAATCAGTTGCCTTTTCTCCTCCAACAAGTCCAAAAGCTGATTAGACAGACACTGTACATTTCTTATTGTGAATCTTTCCAACTGTATTTTTTATGTACACATATGTTGCAATTTTGTGATTAATAAATACATTATTGAGGAAATACTTACCGTATCCAAGTTTGTTATTGTTGGCCGAGCAGCGATGTAGGGAGCAAGAAATTGCAGTTTTTCCGAAAGCCATTTGGAACGTTTGGTCAAGTGTTTCCTGGCACTTCCACTTGTTTGAGGTTTTCTGGCCTTGGTATAGCTGTTCCACAGCAATCTTATTTTTATTTTCACCCACTCCACTGAAAGAAATAGTTTTTTTTTTAAATGCACTGCATTTGTTATGAATACATCTCGTATTCGAATATCTAACAGGATTAATTACATCAGGTAAAGTACATTATGCACTGGACATCTTAATTGCAAGCCACAATGGAATTGTGGTTAAAAAGTAAATTGTATACCATGACTTAACAGTCAATTTACCCATCCTATCTATGCAGAATTACAATCATCACAGGAAATACAGACCATTCTATATACGAGTATAGCCTATTTCCACAAGCAAGTATGAGTGGTCTGGATAGGATTATTGATATGTATACCATGGTCAGTGTTAATTGTAATGCCAACTGGCATGTATTTTTCGTATATATGCATGTGTATTTCGGCAAGTCAAATTACAGTCATATAACACCGTACACAGGATGTTTCAAGCTCCCGGCTAATACGGGGCAGTTGGAAAACCTAGCTGGTACACATGACGTTGCACAGTTCGTACCTGTCTGGTCCAATCTTGCTGCCATCTCCTTGAATGCCTGCTCGCGCTTGTCCCTGTTGACAAGGTGACGACATATAAACAGGGATAGTCTAGCCACATTTCGACCAATTTATCTTCCAAAATGTAGTCATTGACAACGTCGCTGTGGGTCGCCATCTTGGAACCATGTGAGCGAATCATGTGAGCGGAGGGCGCTTCTTGATTGGTCACTTGAATTTCTGCCCTCAGCACGTAGCTTTCGTAGCACGCACACGGTGAGTTTTTTGCCTCGCGAGGCAAAAAATATCAAACGTGTTTGGTTTTCACCTCAAGGCCTCGGGGGAGTGATCTCAGGTCCGGGTTTTCTGCTTCAAGCTAGTGTGCCTCTAGAGGCCTTGAAGTAGAGTGCCTCTCTCTCTACTTCAAGCCGCCTCTTTTGGAGGATCGAGTCATGCAGATCAGGGATGTGGCTCTGTCTTTTCTGTCTTTACGACGTCCCTCTTGTACTCCTGGGTTGGTCGTGATTTGTGAGGAGGCGGGCCTTAAAACTCCCGCTGGAGCACGTTGGATCAAATAAAGACGGGGGGTGCCAAGATGGCCGAGTGAGTGGAAGCTCTCTGCCGAGCTCTGCACGAAAAGTTTTAGAACACGGTAAAAATGTGACTTTATGCCTGCTGACACTAACGACGCTCTAATGAACATATAATACAGCAGATGAAAACACAAACAGAAAGCAGAAAGAATGCCGAACCAGAAAGGAGGAAAAAGAGAACTGGGAAGTTCCAAAGCTAAGCTAACAACAGAGAGTGCTAACAACGTTAATGTTACACCCGGCAATGTGCTATTTGACAACTCCCATGATTATGCTGCCTCTACAGCGTCACTGGTTCTAACTGAAGAACAAATGGACGAGTGTCGCCTGCCCCAAAGAAGATGATGTATGCGCACAGCAATACTGAACCAGCTAGTCAAAACGAAATCATAAACAGTTTGTCTGCATTGATAAACGCAAGATCGGATAATATCGAGAGCATGGTGAAAGAGAACACACTCAAGATCGAAGGTCTCAAAAAAACAATAGACTTTGTATGTGGTGCCAAGTGTAAATATACAGTATAAAAGTTGTAGCTGACACATTTTCAATATTTATCTCACTTTTCTCACATTTAGCACATTTTTCCTACATTTTCCTACATTTAACATAACTTTTAACCACATGTATAATGGTCAAATAGAACATCTAAATCTAAATTTTAAATCCAAATCTAAATGTTATATGTTAAATCTAAATGTTTAAATCTAAATCTAAATGTTATATGTTATATCTAAATGTTAAATCTTATATCTAAATGTTAAATCTTATATCTAAATGTTGTTTAGAAAGTTAAAAATAAATATATGCATCTTACCATTAATGGTGTGAGTGGTTGGTTGGAAGTGTACTTTGAAGTGCAGCTCGTAAATGCAGAAAGACACTCACAGTAAAGACCTGTGTTTGTGTGTGTGTGCGTGCGAGCGAGTGTTTCCCTACTAGCGTATTGGTTGAGGTTAAAAGGGGCGGGGTTAATTACCATATATTCGAAACATTTAGGTTAAACATTTAGCTTTAGATATAAGATTTAACATTTAGATATAAGATTTAACATTTAGATTTAGATTTAAACATTTAGATTTAACATATAACATTTAGATTTAGATTTAAACATTTAGATTTAGATTTAAACATTTAGATTTAACATATAACATTTAGATTTAGATTTAAACATTTAGATTTAACATATAGCATTTAGATTTAGATTTAAAATTTAGATTTAAATGTTCTATTTGACCAATATGCATGTGGTTAAAAGTTATGTTAAATGTAGGAAAATGTCGGAAAAATGTGCTAAATGTGAGAAAAGTGAGATAAATAATAAAATGTGTCAGCTACAACTTTTATACTGAATTTTTACACTTGGCACCCCATAACTTTGTGTGTGCGGAAATGAAGGATGTCAAAAGTAAAGTGTGTCTGCTTGAAAAAAAGGTAAAAAGCGAAGAATGTCGAGTGGACTCCTGCCAGCAGGGATTATCCGAGTTGGAAAGATATTCTAGGAGATGGAATCTCAGGCTACATGGTGTCAAGGAGACGGAGAAAGAGGATATATGGAAAAAGGTGGTAGAAATATGTGAACATGTTATGCCAGAACAAAAAAACAAGCTACCTGATGCCATTGACACTGTACACCGACTTGGAGCTGTTGTGCCATAAAATGATCGTCTGCCAGAAACTGATTAAGAGTCGCGGGAGCGCGCACGCAGCCTCTAAATGCCGTGCCGCTCGGTTTCCCTCGGTGTCGCCAGACTGCAGCTGTTCGATTCGGCATCAACCCGTTGTAACTCACAATTTCACGTGACTTAATAGCCCAGCTGACATAAAAAGAACCCTGTGTTTTGTTAAACACTAGTGTTTAAACTGATTGATGGCAAAGTGCAGACGACGAGATGATTGGGAACGGTTTTTCAAAAATGTTGCTTCTTCACTACTCTGGCTGCCTTTTACGTTCAGTTAATATGATTTATGCATTTAATCACGAGTAAAGTGTCTTAAGAACTTATGTGCATTGCTATTAATAATTTTAGTATGGATGAATGCTATAATGAACTTGCTGAAAGGACAGCGGCCATAAATATATGGGTAGAGAACTCCAAAGGGTCTTTTATTTAATCAAAACTAATCTCTTGTCTAATTTAAAACAGCAAATAACTCTTCAGGGGCAACAAATAGGCCTCAATCACTTTTTGGGAAGGGAAAAAATGGCCATTCTTAGCCATGATTAGCCCAGAAAAAGCATAAAGGATGGTGGAATATTTAAAATGTGCTTTTATCTCATTAATAGTACTCTCTTTGATAGAATATGGTCATTTTAAACGTCTGTGAACTCTTCAGTGTTGACACAGAGGCTCTAATCAATTTCTGGCAAGGGAAAATGGCCATTATTAGCCATTATTAGCCCAGAAAAAGAATTGAGGATGGTGGAATATTAAAAATGGGCTTTTATCTAACCAATAGCACTCTCTTTGATAGAATAAGGTCATTTTAAACGTCTGTGAACTCTTCAGTGTTGACACAGAGGCTCTAAGCAATTTTTGGCAAGGGAAAATGGCCATTATTAGCCATTATTAGCCCAGAAAAAGCATTGAGGATGGTGGAATATTAAAAATGGGATTTAAGCTAACCAATAGTACTCTCTTTGATAGAATAAGGTCATTTTAAACATCTGTGAACTCTTCAGTGTTGACACAGAGGCTTTAATCACTTTTTGGCAAGGGGAAAATGGCCATTATTAGCCATTATTAGCCCAGAAAAAGAATTGAGGATGGTGGAATATTAAAAATGGGCTTTTATCTAACCAATAGTACTCTCTTTGATAGAATAAGGTCATTTTAAACGTCTGTGAACTCTTCAGTGGTGACACAGAGGCTCTAATCAATTTTTGGCAAGGGAAAATGGCCATTATTAGCCATTATTAGCCCAGAAAAAGCATTGAGGATGGTGGAATATTAAAAATGGGCTTTTATCTAACCAATAGCACTCTCTTTGATAGAATAAGGCCATTTTAAACATCTGTGAACTCTTCAGTGTTGACACAGAGGCTTTAATCACTTTTTGGCAAGGGAAAAATGGCCATTATTAGCCATTATTAGCCCAGAAAAAGCATTGAGGATGGTGGAATATTAAAAATGGGCTTTTATCTAACCAATAGCACTCTCTTTGATAGAATAAGGTCATTTTAAACGTCTGTGAACTCTTCAGTGGTGACACAGAGGCTCTAATCAATTTTTGGCAAGGGAAAATGGCCATTATTAGCCATTATTAGCCCAGAAAAAGCATTGAGGATGGTGGAATATTAAAAATGGGCTTTTATCTAACCAATAGTACTCTCTTTGATAGAATAAGGTCATTTTAAACGTCTGTGAACTCTTCAGTGTTGACACAGAGGCTCTAATCAATTTTTGGCAAGGGAAAATGGCCATTATTAGCCATTATTAGCCCAGAAAAAGCATTGAGGATGGTGGAATATTAAAAATGGGATTTAAGCTAACCAATAGTACTCTCTTTGATAGAATAAGGTCATTTTAAACATCTGTGAACTCTTCAGTGTCGACACAGAGGCTTTAATCACTTTTTGGCAAGGGGAAAAATGGCCATTATTAGCCATTATTAGCCCAGAAAAAGAATTGAGGATGGTGGAATATTAAAAATGGGCTTTTATCTAACCAATAGCACTCTCTTTGATAGAATAAGGTCATTTTAAACGTCTGTGAACTCTTCAGTGTTGACACAGAGGCTCTAATCAATTTTTGGCAAGGGAAAATGGCCATTATTAGCCATTATTAGCCCAGAAAAAGCATTGAGGATGGTGGAATATTAAAAATGGGATTTAAGCTAACCAATAGTACTCTCTTTGATAGAATAAGGTCATTTTAAACGTCTGTGAACTCTTCAGTGTTGACACAGAGGCTCTAATCAATTTTTGGCAAGGGAAAATGGCCATTATTAGCCATTATTAGCCCAGAAAAAGCATTGAGGATGGTGGAATATTAAAAATGGGCTTTTATCTAACCAATAGCACTCTCTTTGATAGAATAAGGTCATTTTAAACGTCTGTGAACTCTTCAGTGTAGACACAGAGGCTCTAAGCAATTTTTGGCAAGGGAAAATGGCCATTATTAGCCATTATTAGCCCAGAAAAAGCATTGAGGATGGTGGAATATTAAAAATGGGATTTAAGCTAACCAATAGTACTCTCTTTGATAGAATAAGGTCATTTTAAACATCTGTGAACTCTTCAGTGTTGACACAGAGGCTTTAATCACTTTTTGGCAAGGGGAAAATGGCCATTATTAGCCATTATTAGCCCAGAAAAAGAATTGAGGATGGTGGAATATTAAAAATGGGCTTTTATCTAACCAATAGTACTCTCTTTGATAGAATAAGGTCATTTTAAACATCTGTGAACTCTTCAGTGTTGACACAGAGGCTTTAATCACTTTTTGGCAAGGGAAAAATGGCCATTATTAGCCATTATTAGCCCAGAAAAAGCATTGAGGATGGTGGAATATTAAAAATGGACTTTTATCTAACCAATAGCACTCTCTTTGATAGAATAAGGTCATTTTAAACATCTGTGAACTCTTCAGTGTTGACACAGAGGCTCTAATCAATTTTTGGCAAGGGAAAATGGCCATTATTAGCCATTATTAGCCCAGAAAAAGCATTGAGGATGGTGGAATATTAAAAATGGGATTTAAGCTAACCAATAGTACTCTCTTTGATAGAATAAGGTCATTTTAAACATCTGTGAACTCTTCAGTGTTGACACAGAGGCTTTAATCACTTTTTGGCAAGGGAAAAATGGCCATTATTAGCCATTATTAGCCCAGAAAAAGCATTGAGGATGGTGGAATATTAAAAATGGGCTTTTATCTAACCAATAGCACTCTCTTTGATAGAATAAGGTCATTTTAAACATCTGTGAACTCTTCAGTGTTGACACAGAGGCTCTAATCAATTTTTGGCAAGGGAAAATGGCCATTATTAGCCATTATTAGCCCAGAAAAAGCATTGAGGATGGTGGAATATTAAAAATGGGCTTTTATCTAACCAATAGCACTCTCTTTGATAGAATAAGGTCATTTTAAACATCTGTGAACTCTTCAGTGTTGACACAGAGGCTTTAATCACTTTTTGGCAAGGGAAAAATGGCCATTATTAGCCATTATTAGCCCAGAAAAAGAATTGAGGATGGTGGAATATTAAAAATGGGCTTTTATCTAACCAATAGTACTCTCTTTGATAGAATAAGGTCATTTTAAACATCTGTGAACTCTTCAGTGTTGACACAGAGGCTTTAATCACTTTTTGGCAAGGGGAAAATGGCCATTATTAGCCATTATTAGCCCAGAAAAAGAATTGAGGATGGTGGAATATTAAAAATGGGCTTTTATCTAACCAATAGTACTCTCTTTGATAGAATAAGGTCATTTTAAACGTCTGTGAACTCTTCAGTGGTGACACAGAGGCTCTAATCAATTTTTGGCAAGGGAAAATGGCCATTATTAGCCATTATTAGCCCAGAAAAAGCATTGAGGATGGTGGAATATTAAAAATGGGCTTTTATCTAACCAATAGCACTCTCTTTGATAGAATAAGGCCATTTTAAACATCTGTGAACTCTTCAGTGTTGACACAGAGGCTTTAATCACTTTTTGGCAAGGGAAAAATGGCCATTATTAGCCATTATTAGCCCAGAAAAAGCATTGAGGATGGTGGAATATTAAAAATGGGCTTTTATCTAACCAATAGCACTCTCTTTGATAGAATAAGGTCATTTTAAACGTCTGTGAACTCTTCAGTGTTGACACAGAGGCTCTAATCAATTTTTGGCAAGGGAAAATGGCCATTATTAGCCATTATTAGCCCAGAAAAAGCATTGAGGATGGTGGAATATTAAAAATGGGCTTTTATCTAACCAATAGTACTCTCTTTGATAGAATAAGGTCATTTTAAACGTCTGTGAACTCTTCAGTGTTGACACAGAGGCTCTAATCAATTTTTGGCAAGGGAAAATGGCCATTATTAGCCATTATTAGCCCAGAAAAAGCATTGAGGATGGTGGAATATTAAAAATGGGATTTAAGCTAACCAATAGTACTCTCTTTGATAGAATAAGGTCATTTTAAACATCTGTGAACTCTTCAGTGTCGACACAGAGGCTTTAATCACTTTTTGGCAAGGGGAAAATGGCCATTATTAGCCATTATTAGCCCAGAAAAAGAATTGAGGATGGTGGAATATTAAAAATGGGCTTTTATCTAACCAATAGCACTCTCTTTGATAGAATAAGGTCATTTTAAACGTCTGTGAACTCTTCAGTGTTGACACAGAGGCTCTAATCAATTTTTGGCAAGGGAAAATGGCCATTATTAGCCATTATTAGCCCAGAAAAAGCATTGAGGATGGTGGAATATTAAAAATGGGATTTAAGCTAACCAATAGTACTCTCTTTGATAGAATAAGGTCATTTTAAACGTCTGTGAACTCTTCAGTGTTGACACAGAGGCTCTAATCAATTTTTGGCAAGGGAAAATGGCCATTATTAGCCATTATTAGCCCAGAAAAAGCATTGAGGATGGTGGAATATTAAAAATGGGCTTTTATCTAACCAATAGCACTCTCTTTGATAGAATAAGGTCATTTTAAACGTCTGTGAACTCTTCAGTGTTGACACAGAGGCTCTAAGCAATTTTTGGCAAGGGAAAATGGCCATTATTAGCCATTATTAGCCCAGAAAAAGCATTGAGGATGGTGGAATATTAAAAATGGGATTTAAGCTAACCAATAGTACTCTCTTTTATAGAATAAGGTCATTTTAAACATCTGTGAACTCTTCAGTGTTGACACAGAGGCTTTAATCACTTTTTGGCAAGGGGAAAATGGCCATTATTAGCCATTATTAGCCCAGAAAAAGAATTGAGGATGGTGGAATATTAAAAATGGGCTTTTATCTAACCAATAGTACTCTCTTTGATAGAATAAGGTCATTTTAAACATCTGTGAACTCTTCAGTGTTGACACAGAGGCTTTAATCACTTTTTGGCAAGGGAAAAATGGCCATTATTAGCCATTATTAGCCCAGAAAAAGCATTGAGGATGGTGGAATATTAAAAATGGACTTTTATCTAACCAATAGCACTCTCTTTGATAGAATAAGGTCATTTTAAACATCTGTGAACTCTTCAGTGTTGACACAGAGGCTCTAATCAATTTTTGGCAAGGGAAAATGGCCATTATTAGCCATTATTAGCCCAGAAAAAGCATTGAGGATGGTGGAATATTAAAAATGGGATTTAAGCTAACCAATAGTACTCTCTTTGATAGAATAAGGTCATTTTAAACATCTGTGAACTCTTCAGTGTTGACACAGAGGCTTTAATCACTTTTTGGCAAGGGAAAAATGGCCATTATTAGCCATTATTAGCCCAGAAAAAGAATTGAGGATGGTGGAATATTAAAAATGGGCTTTTATCTAACCAATAGCACTCTCTTTGATAGAATAAGGTCATTTTAAACATCTGTGAACTCTTCAGTGTTGACACAGAGGCTCTAATCAATTTTTGGCAAGGGAAAATGGCCATTATTAGCCATTATTAGCCCAGAAAAAGAATTGAGGATGGTGGAATATTAAAAATGGGCTTTTATCTAACCAATAGCACTCTCTTTGATAGAATAAGGTCATTTTAAACGTCTGTGAACTCTTCAGTGTTGACACAGAGGCTTTAATCACTTTTTGGCAAGGGAAAAATGGCCATTATTAGCCATTATTAGCCCAGAAAAAGAATTGAGGATGGTGGAATATTAAAAATGGGCTTTTATCTAACCAATAGCACTCTCTTTGATAGAATAAGGTCATTTTAAACGTCTGTGAACTCTTCAGTGTTGACACAGAGGCTCTAATCAATTTTTGGCAAGGGAAAATGGCCATTATTAGCCATTATTAGCCCAGAAAAAGCATTGAGGATGGTGGAATATTAAAAATGGGCTTTTATCTAACCAATAGCACTCTCTTTGATAGAATAAGGTCATTTTAAACATCTGTGAACTCTTCAGTGTTGACACAGAGGCTTTAATCACTTTTTGGCAAGGGAAAAATGGCCATTATTAGCCATTATTAGCCCAGAAAAAGAATTGAGGATGGTGGAATATTAAAAATGGGCTTTTATCTAACCAATAGCACTCTCTTTGATAGAATAAGGTCATTTTAAACGTCTGTGAACTCTTCAGTGTTGACACAGAGGCTCTAATCAATTTTTGGCAAGGGAAAATGGCCATTATTAGCCATTATTAGCCCAGAAAAAGCATTGAGGATGGTGGAATATTAAAAATGGGCTTTTATCTAACCAATAGCACTCTCTTTGATAGAATAAGGTCATTTTAAACGTCTGTGAACTCTTCAGTGTTGACACAGAGGCTCTAATCAATTTTTGGCAAGGGAAAATGGCCATTATTAGCCATTATTAGCCCAGAAAAGCATTGAGGATGGTGGAATATTAAAAATGGGCTTTTATCTAACCAATAGCACTCTCTTTGATAGAATAAGGTCATTTTAAACATCTGTGAACTCTTCAGTGTTGACACAGAGGCTTTAATCACTTTTTGGCAAGGGAAAAATGGCCATTATTAGCCATTATTAGCCCAGAAAAAGAATTGAGGATGGTGGAATATTAAAAATGGGCTTTTATCTAACCAATAGCACTCTCTTTGATAGAATAAGGTCATTTTAAATGTCTGTGAACTCTTCAGTGGTGACACAGAGGCTCTAATCAATTTTTGGCAAGGGAAAATGGCCATTATTAGCCATTATTAGCCCAGAAAAAGCATTGAGGATGGTGGAATATTAAAAATGGGCTTTTATCTAACCAATAGCACTCTCTTTGATAGAATAAGGTCATTTTAAACGTCTGTGAACTCTTCAGTGTTGACACAGAGGCTCTAATCAATTTTTGGCAAGGGAAAATGGCCATTATTAGCCATTATTAGCCCAGAAAAAGCATTGAGGATGGTGGAATATTAAAAATGGGATTTAAGCTAACCAATAGTACTCTCTTTGATAGAATAAGGTCATTTTAAACATCTGTGAACTCTTCAGTGTTGACACAGAGGCTTTAATCACTTTTTGGCAAGGGAAAAATGGCCATTATTAGCCATTATTAGCCCAGAAAAAGCATTGAGGATGGTGGAATATTAAAAATGGGCTTTTATCTAACCAATAGCACTCTCTTTGATAGAATAAGGTCATTTTAAACATCTGTGAACTCTTCAGTGTTGACACAGAGGCTCTAATCAATTTTTGGCAAGGGAAAATGGCCATTATTAGCCATTATTAGCCCAGAAAAAGCATTGAGGATGGTGGAATATTAAAAATGGGCTTTTATCTAACCAATAGCACTCTCTTTGATAGAATAAGGTCATTTTAAACGTCTGTGAACTCTTCAGTGTTGACACAGAGGCTTTAATCACTTTTTGGCAAGGGAAAAATGGCCATTATTAGCCATTATTAGCCCAGAAAAAGAATTGAGGATGGTGGAATATTAAAAATGGGCTTTTATCTAACCAATAGCACTCTCTTTGATAGAATAAGGTAATTTTAAACGTCTGTGAACTCTTCAGTGTTGACACAGAGGCTCTAATCAATTTTTGGCAAGGGAAAATGGCCATTATTAGCCATTATTAGCCCAGAAAAAGCATTGAGGATGGTGGAATATTAAAAATGGGCTTTTATCTAACCAATAGCACTCTCTTTGATAGAATAAGGTCATTTTAAACATCTGTGAACTCTTCAGTGTTGACACAGAGGCTTTAATCACTTTTTGGCAAGGGAAAAATGGCCATTATTAGCCATTATTAGCCCAGAAAAAGAATTGAGGATGGTGGAATATTAAAAATGGGCTTTTATCTAACCAATAGCACTCTCTTTGATAGAATAAGGTCATTTTAAACGTCTGTGAACTCTTCAGTGTTGACACAGAGGCTCTAATCAATTTTTGGCAAGGGAAAATGGCCATTATTAGCCATTATTAGCCCAGAAAAAGCATTGAGGATGGTGGAATATTAAAAATGGGCTTTTATCTAACCAATAGCACTCTCTTTGATAGAATAAGGTCATTTTAAACGTCTGTGAACTCTTCAGTGTTGACACAGAGGCTCTAATCAATTTTTGGCAAGGGAAAATGGCCATTATTAGCCATTATTAGCCCAGAAAAGCATTGAGGATGGTGGAATATTAAAAATGGGCTTTTATCTAACCAATAGCACTCTCTTTGATAGAATAAGGTCATTTTAAACATCTGTGAACTCTTCAGTGTTGACACAGAGGCTTTAATCACTTTTTGGCAAGGGAAAAATGGCCATTATTAGCCATTATTAGCCCAGAAAAAGAATTGAGGATGGTGGAATATTAAAAATGGGCTTTTATCTAACCAATAGCACTCTCTTTGATAGAATAAGGTCATTTTAAATGTCTGTGAACTCTTCAGTGGTGACACAGAGGCTCTAATCAATTTTTGGCAAGGGAAAATGGCCATTATTAGCCATTATTAGCCCAGAAAAAGCATTGAGGATGGTGGAATATTAAAAATGGGCTTTTATCTAACCAATAGCACTCTCTTTGATAGAATAAGGTCATTTTAAACGTCTGTGAACTCTTCAGTGTTGACACAGAGGCTCTAATCAATTTTTGGCAAGGGAAAATGGCCATTATTAGCCATTATTAGCCCAGAAAAAGCATTGAGGATGGTGGAATATTAAAAATGGGATTTAAGCTAACCAATAGTACTCTCTTTGATAGAATAAGGTCATTTTAAACGTCTGTGAACTCTTCAGTGTTGACACAGAGGCTCTAATCAATTTTTGGCAAGGGAAAATGGCCATTATTAGCCATTATTAGCCCAGAAAAAGCATTGAGGATGGTGGAATATTAAAAATGGGATTTAAGCTAACCAATAGTACTCTCTTTGATAGAATAAGGTCATTTTAAACGTCTGTGAACTCTTCAGTGTTGACACAGAGGCTCTAATCAATTTTTGGCAAGGGAAAATGGCCATTATTAGCCATTATTAGCCCAGAAAAAGAATTGAGGATGGTGGAATATTAAAAACTGTTTAGATTTTGAATGCATTAACTTGATAGACCTTACAATAGCACTTCCTGTCTGCCAAAAAGTTATTTGCACTTGTTTCAAGGTCTGTAGTGAAACAAATATACCTTCTAATGTCCACAGTTTATTCATGAAAGTACTACACTAAACCTTGCTGACCATCCAGCTCCAAATGTCAACCCTAAAAACCTCTGAAGGTGGAACAGGCCTCATAATAGCAGTTTCTACCTGTCAAAAAGTAATTAATGTCGCAATTAAGTCATTGTAGCATCTTTTTTTTTATATTAACATCCACTTTGACTTTGATTGATTAAATGAATCAGAATCTTAGAATTGTTTTATTTTGTCAAATAGATTTTAATGAAAACATCACCACACAGATTGCCTTTGCATCATGCATTTCCAAATGAAATTTTACGAAATGCTTTTTTCTGTCAACATATAAACATGTCTGTTCAAATGAAAAACACTAACCTTTAAAAGTCAACTACCTCTTATCAGACCTTTGTGTCTTTCTGTCAGTGACATAGGCATACAGCTGCCCGGTGTTTGCCCCAAATACCATAAAATAAAAAAAAATATAAAAAAAAAATCAAAGTAGTAATCAGCCAAATGAAGACATTATTTCTTCTTCTGACACACTTCACAGACAAACTTTTTCCTTGTTTTCTTTTTCAGGCAGTTTCGGTGATACCATCGTGGGCACAAGTCACACCCAATCTGTGTTTGACATAGACACAAAATCAACAAAGGAAATAGTTAGGAACATTTTCAATAATAACTCTTGAAAATAAAAACTACCGCAGTTTTTTATCCTTGAGCTTATTACATCTTATGTCATCTTGAAAAAATAATTTTGTTTTTACTGTACTTTCACTATATTTTACTTTTACTTTAATATAAAAACGTGCAAAATAGTTACCCAGTGGGTGTCACCATTCACCAGCCCACAAAGATGGCAAAGTTCAGTCAAGTCGTCTGTATAACAATAAAATAGAAAAAAGAAAAAAATTGTATGAATATTAATTTGTAATAAATGCAATTTTTAGATGAATTGCTTTGGTCTATGGAAAATATATCTTGTTTAAGGACCATGTGTGTAGGGACAGTAAGTATGTATAATATTTTAGCTAAATACCTGTGTTTTCCAGGAGGCAGATCGCAATCTGCTCTCTCATTTCATGTATGGTTTTCACTGAGTTGTCAAATGCAACAGGAAGGCCACTCAGGATGCACTCAGCAAACTGTAAAAGTAAAAGTGCAACAATGAATATATGCATGTGAATAAAAATGGGATGCACGCTGCCATAGACTTATTCTTGGACAAAATTCAGTGTTCACTGAATCAGCATCTAAACCACTCTTACATAATATAGAGAATAAAGTGAGTTACAACATTTAAATGATTTTGGGATTGATTATTTTTTTCATATTCAATTGAACCAAAAAGGTACTTCTGTATTTTAAAATTTTAAACTGCTTATGTGTGAATTTTATGGTTTTTTTTCTCATGACTTACTATATATAATTACACAAATTAATTTTTTTATGTCACACAGGGATCACATGTTTACACTCTTATTTTTGATCATTTTATCAAAGTTCTATACCCCAAAATAACAATTTCACGTTGTCACTGTGGCACAATGCTATTCTCCAATGTCTGCCTTTCTTTTACTGTCCCAATATGTCTTGATCATACTAGCTTCGATGCAGCAGATCTTATGTAACATAATGACATGGTTTTGCCATGAAAAATCAGGAATACATACCTTTAATGCATAGACACCACATGAAGTGGCATCTTTTTGGATTGGGTGACTGACTGTGTCACATTTCCATCTGGATGCATTTAAACCCTTGAGTCTCATGAATGATCTAAATAAAAGGTTGTAAATTAAGTTTAAATTAACTATATGTTCACATATCTTACTGCATTTGGCCATAATATAATTGCTAATAAAAGCGTGTTTACCTGGAAATGTCTTTGCAGTGATTTATTTTGGATGTGCTCTCACCCAATGGATCCAGGAAAAGACTCCTCTTCTCTCCTGGTAACATGACCTGAATATTTAACGACACAACTTAAAATGAAATTCAGGTCATACAAATTTGAAGGACGTTGCGTGATGTAGTCAAGTATATCATTAACTTTTTACCACTAGCATCCAGTGATGGCTCTCATTGACTATCCCTAGGACGTACTTGTATAAAACCGGGTCAATCTGAAAGACAATCAGAAATAAAGAAAAACCAGGGTTGAAACTTTTGTCAAGTTCATACAGATTTCAGTGAGAAAAAATAGAAGATCTTGTACTTTTATCTTTGGTTTTTTCTGTTGCCATATGTTTGTCATTTCAAAGGAGTCAATGACAAATGCCCTTTCTGTGTTTTTGTCATTGAATTTTCTCACCAGCACGGTCAGGTATGCATTTATAACCTGCAGTCAAAAAGTTCTTTAAGTTGAAAGAACAAATGCAGTGAATTTAGAGATCGCAATAATGTTCGACATCTTACCTCACTTTCCAGTTCTCTTTGAGGGGCCGTGTTGAAAATGTCACCAAAAAATAACTTATATGGTCCAATTTTGGACACAAGAACACCACTGTTTTCCCCTTCCCATGCATCTTTCACATCTGTAATCCATTATAAAAATGTTTTTATTTTTTCAGGTAATCTTCTTAAATCAGCTTAGAATCTAATTTGGTTGAAAATGGATCCACAATATCTCAAAACTGTTTTTCTAAGTCAGTTTTGATATTTTCCATGTTTTTGTGTTTATTATTGTTAACCATTCATTAGACACACATTGTTGTATTCATTTCAAAATAAAAAAGTGAACATGTTTGACCATTATGTAGTCCAACCATGACAGCACCTTCATGCTGACATTCATTTTTTCACACTTTAAACAATTACACTCCCCCAATAAGAACCAGTAAATTTAATTTTTGACAACATTTTTAGTTATCTGCTAAATTAATTGCATTAAGGATGTGGTCATAGCTATTAACAAGAGAGTGAAGGTAAAAAATTAAAATCTGTGTCACAAAAACTTGAGACTTGAAATTGTTGTCTTATATCAACTTGATAAACTTACTTTTGACAACTGAGGGATCCAAGGTACAGTTTAGAAAACCAGAGCCTGAAGGATTCGGTCCTGAGGAGGTGGGTGTCACAATGGACACAGGTGTGGCAGGACGGGATGAAGGCTCAGGTGTGGCAGGATGGGATGAAGGCTCAGGTGTGGCAGGATGGGACGAAGGCCCAGGTGTGGCAGGACGGGATGAAGGCTCAGGTTTGTCAGGATGGGATGAAGGCTCAGGTGTGGCAGGACGGGATGAAGGCTCAGGTTTGTCAGGATGGGATGAAGGCTCAGGTGTGGCAGGATGGGACGAAGGCTCAGGTGTGGCAGGATGGGAAGAAGGCTCAGGTGTGGCAGGATGGGACGAAGGCCCAGGTGTGGCAGGACGGGATGAAGGCTCAGGTTTGTCAGGATGGGAAGAAGGCTCAGGTGTGGCAGGATGGGACGAAGGCTCAGGTGTGGCAGGATGGGATGAAGGCTCAGGTGTGGCAGGATGGGACGAAGACACGGGTGGGGCAGGCTGAAGTGAGGAGACCGGTGTAGTGAGCATGGATTCAGACACAGCTGTGGTGAGTGAGACTTCCTTGCACTTCCGGGGCACCCTGGGCTTCTCCTCCTTGTAACACATCAGGTGATCTGTGTTTATTTTAGTTGTGATCACACCTTGGCTGTCCTTCAGATCAACACTTTTTCCACTAATAGACACGATAGTGTAGGGCCCAAGGAATTTTTGGTCCAACTTTCCTCCTTTTTGCCTTTGTCTTCTTGGATTGAGTCGCCACACTTTCATCCCCACATCAAACTTATGGGTGGCTTCAACTTTGCACTTGGTGCTTTTGGGAATACTTTTTGAGGACAACACAGCCTGAATGGCTTCATCCCGTTTAACAATGTTTTCAGTTGCTTCCTCAATAGACAAATTCTCCTCCACACTGTTGTCAACCTTTGAAATACATATGAGTTAATTGAAAATCTTTAAGAATTGTTCTTAATGACGAATTATCTGTGAATGCTTAAATATATTTGTAACTGAACCCTACCCTGTAATCTTCTGGGATTTCAGTTGGATACCTGGCTTCCCTGCCAAACATCATAAAATAGGGAGATAATTTGGTGGTCACCTGACGCTTTGTTCGGAGGCCAAATAAAACAGCATCCAAATGTTTTTCCCACTCCTCTGGTTTACTCTGGACCAGTTTAGAAAGTGCTCTAAATGGAGAATGGATTTAAAAAATTCAAGTTTAAAACAAAATGATGCAGTAAGAAAAATGGTGAATAAAAGCAATTTGAAGTTACGAAATATTTAATAAACATTGAAGGAGAAGTGATAGCCTACCTCTGTATGGTGCCATTCATTCTTTCCACCAACCCATTTGTTTGGGGGTGGTACGGGGCACAAAGGCTTCGCTGAATACCCAGCATTTTGCACACCTTTTTATTGATCTGTATCAGAAAAATAGCCAGAAAACTTGCATAAAGTTAAGTTGTACTATGTGAGATGTTTTATTTAATTTGTCCAAAAACAATGTGAGGTTTGGGTCTGACTTGTGACCAGTTACTTACCTCATTCACAAACTCCTTTCCTTGATCAGTCAGGACCCGTTTTGGGGCCTCAAACTGATATACAAACTTTAAAAGACACTTGGTCACTTCCTCTGCACTTTTGGTCTTTAAGGGATAAGCTTGTGGCCACTTCGTGTAGTAATCAATCAGTACACATATGTACTGGTATCCATCCGATGTGGTTTTAAGTTTTCCCACAAGATCCATGCCAAGTAACTCAAATGGCTGACTTACCTGAAGAAATGCAATACTGTCATTTCAGAATTTAGATTTCATTTGATACTTGAAATTATTTAACAATTTCAACTCAATGCAATATACATATATATGCACATTATGTATATACATAACTATAACTATATATATATATATATATATATATATACATGTTTGTATGTGTGTGTGTGTGTGTGTGTTTGTCTAATGTATACATAATGTGCATACGTAATGTGCATATAGGGAGAGAGCGAGATAGACTGACTGACAGACAGGCAAACTGACACATATCAATTTATCTTTATAGGTGTGTACTCCACCTCTTGTTTTATCTTTACTGTGCTGGCCTGGCATGCCACACACTGACTCACCTGAAATGAAAAGAGTATAAATGAGAGAAAATAATATTTCTAATATCATTAAAAATATATATTTTGAAAATCATCAAATCGTTATCAGATTTATAAATTAATATTTATTAAATTCATTGTCATGTAAAGTTGTTTTTGATTTAATTTGTTTACTTCAAGTACATTAAGATTGCACTCATTTTAAGTAAAAAAAATATTAAAAAACTGAATACTGACCCACAAAGTAATGTCTTCTGACATTCCAGGCCAGTAAAACCTTTGAGAGATTGCATCCCTTGTCTTCTTTTGCCCACAGTGTGCACCACTGCTGCTGGCATGAAAATCAAGAAAAACTTCATTGGCCTCCTTTTGGCCAACTACTACCTTAGCCTTTAAAGATTTGGGCTTATCTTTGTGGCGAATGTAGAATAGCTGTCCATCTGTGATTAGTGAGAGAAATACATAATTTCCTTTATAAAACGGTCAAAGAGATATTTATAAAGTTAACATTATTGAATTTGCAGTTAACATGGGTGAAAATACATATATTTGAAGTGGAGAATTAAAAAAATATATGTAGAACTAAAAATAGTAAAGTATAACAGAGTGCTAGGAGCATTCCATCGTGTCCCATGTACACTGTACGAAATGTAAACGCTGAATGACATTGAAACTACCAGTCAATTTGTACATTCAAATCATCAACTCTTAGATTTGCTTAAACACTTAGAAATCAAGCTGTGGTAATCACTTTTAGAGGTTCAAATTTACAATTTGGAAGTTATCATAAGGAGGTTGTCAGATACACCAGCAATTATGAGTGTTTGTTTGAAGATGTAAATCAGTGAGATATAATCAAGGGCAAGAAAGTTATGTTTCTGAGCATGAGGCAAATACAGTTCATAAAGTGTGTAAGATATTTTTGAAAGAATGAGTCCACAAAACTACCCTCTTTTTTGTCCAATGTTAATCAGATAAATTATGTGAGAAATTATATTGTTCTTTTACAATTGATTGGACAGTGCATACCAAAAGCATTTAGAAAATCAGCACATATTTACAACCTAAGAAATATGACATCTTTCTGAGAGAGCAAAAGAAATTAAAGGAAAATATTTTTACATCATCTCTGAAAACCATGTTATATCAAATTAATCCACCTTATTGGACAGTTATAAACTCAATCAAAGTGCTACTAAACCGTTTGCAGTGGGTTGTAGTAAACTGTTGGAAAAACTAAGAATAATTTTGAAGTCAAAAGCAAAATGAGATGTCCTTTGAAAAATATCACCTGACACTTTCAACAGTTCTATAATATCCACATTTACATGTACCTAAAACCTACCAGACCCACCCCACCACCACCCATTACTAAATGCATGTTAAATAATTAACAAATGTGACCATGTTCACCAGTTAACCTTTAGTACTCTTGTTTTACATACATACTGTACACACATACAGATATTATTTGGAAATTTGACACAATCTCAGAAAAGTATACATGAGAGCAAAGAATACAATCGGGATTTTGTGCAAGTATATGCACATATGAAAATAGACAATTAACTCACCTTGGACTTCAAAGCTCTTTGCTTTTCGGTGAAAATTGGATTTCTGGGAAGGTGAAAGGCCAGGTGGGAAAGTTCCTTGGCTCTTAAAAGTCAAAATATGATGATGCAGTGTTGCATCCATGCTAGCGGTATAATAAGATACCACTCAACGTGTTCTAGACTTTGAGGCAGCGACTGCTTAATTGCCAATTAAGGGTGGCCTACAAACCAATGAGCAGCAGCCAAGCAATTCAGCGGGAACACTGCCTTAATTAAACCATAATGACTGTACAAGAGCACATTTTTGACTACTTAGAAAATTATGATGAAAATATAAAGATACAGAAATACATTTCTGTTCAAAATACATTTTATTGTTCATAGTATTGGTTATGTGGGGATCAACTTCAGCTTCATTATAATATACTTGGAAAATCTCATCAAAATGTTTAATGGGGACAGGATAGGCTGAAATGTTAAACATGAACTTATTTTGAAAAAGTTGCATTTTAAAATGAAATGTCTAATGAAATGCTATAAAGACTTTTTGGAAACTGAAATCATATTTTCTTTTTTTTTTTTTATTTATTTATTTATTTTTTTTATTCAGTCATATTTTACCCATGTTAATGCATGCAAAATCTAAACAGTGTGCTGTTGTGTGTACAATAAAATTGACATGACAAACAAAAAATTTCAAATTGAGAGAGTTTTACTACATAGCCAAAATGAATGGTAATACAATAAACAGGAGGCTGTAATGACTTTTAATTACAGCCACAGTTTACTTATGACAACCCTACTCTGCAGTTTACTGACCATCCAGTTCCAAATGTTTACCTCAGAAGCCTCTTATTGTGAAATAGGCCTTGTAATAGCAGGTTTTGCTTGCTAGAAAGTGATTTATGCAATTAAAAAGTATATTTGTTCAGTATGGCTAAAAATTGATTAGCCTCTGTGTCACCACTGAAGAGTTCACAGACGTTTAAAATGACCTTATTCTATCAAAGAGAGTGCTATTGGTTAGATAAAAGCCCATTTTTAATATTCCACCATCCTCAATTCTTTTTCTGGGCTAATAATGGCTAATAATGGCCATTTTTCCCTTGCCAAAAAGTGATTAAAGCCTCTGTGTCAACACTGAAGAGTTCACAGATGTTTAAAATGACCTTATTCTATCAAAGAGAGTACTATTGGTTAGCTTAAATCCCATTTTTAATATTCCACCATCCTCAATGCTTTTTCTGGGCTAATAATGGCTAATAATGGCCATTTTTCCCTTGCCAAAAAGTGATTAAAGCCTCTGTGTCAACACTGAAGAGTTCACAGATGTTTAAAATGACCTTATTCTATCAAAGAGAGTGCTATTGGTTAGATAAAAGCCCATTTTTAATATTCCACCATCCTCAATGCTTTTTCTGGGCTAATAATGGCTAATAATGGCCATTTTCCCTTGCCAAAAATTGATTAGAGCCTCTGTGTCAACACTGAAGAGTTCACAGATGTTTAAAATGACCTTATTCTATCAAAGAGAGTGCTATTGGTTAGATAAAAGCCCATTTTTAATATTCCACCATCCTCAATGCTTTTTCTGGGCTAATAATGGCTAATAATGGCCATTTTTCCCTTGCCAAAAAGTGATTAAAGCCTCTGTGTCAACACTGAAGAGTTCACAGATGTTTAAAATGACCTTATTCTATCAAAGAGAGTACTATTGGTTAGCTTAAATCCCATTTTTAATATTCCACCATCCTCAATGCTTTTTCTGGGCTAATAATGGCTAATAATGGCCATTTTCCCTTGCCAAAAAGTGATTAGAGCCTCTGTGTCAACACTGAAGAGTTCACAGACGTTTAAAATGACCTTATTCTATCAAAGAGAGTGCTATTGGTTAGATAAAAGCCCATTTTTAATATTCCACCATCCTCAATGCTTTTTCTGGGCTAATAATGGCTAATAATGGCCATTTTTCCCTTGCCAAAAAGTGATTAAAGCCTCTGTGTCAACACTGAAGAGTTCACAGATGTTTAAAATGACCTTATTCTATCAAAGAGAGTACTATTGGTTAGATAAAAGCCCATTTTTAATATTCCACCATCCTCAATTCTTTTTCTGGGCTAATAATGGCTAATAATGGCCATTTTCCCCTTGCCAAAAAGTGATTAAAGCCTCTGTGTCAACACTGAAGAGTTCACAGATGTTTAAAATGACCTTATTCTATCAAAGAGAGTACTATTGGTTAGCTTAAATCCCATTTTTAATATTCCACCATCCTCAATGCTTTTTCTGGGCTAATAATGGCTAATAATGGCCATTTTCCCTTGCCAAAAATTGCTTAGAGCCTCTGTGTCAACACTGAAGAGTTCACAGACGTTTAAAATGACCTTATTCTATCAAAGAGAGTGCTATTGGTTAGATAAAAGCCCATTTTTAATATTCCACCATCCTCAATGCTTTTTCTGGGCTAATAATGGCTAATAATGGCCATTTTCCCTTGCCAAAAATTGATTAGAGCCTCTGTGTCAACACTGAAGAGTTCACAGACGTTTAAAATGACCTTATTCTATCAAAGAGAGTACTATTGGTTAGCTTAAATCCCATTTTTAATATTCCACCATCCTCAATGCTTTTTCTGGGCTAATAATGGCTAATAATGGCCATTTTCCCTTGCCAAAAATTGATTAGAGCCTCTGTGTCAACACTGAAGAGTTCACAGACGTTTAAAATGACCTTATTCTATCAAAGAGAGTACTATTGGTTAGCTTAAATCCCATTTTTAATATTCCACCATCCTCAATGCTTTTTCTGGGCTAATAATGGCTAATAATGGCCATTTTCCCTTGCCAAAAATTGATTAGAGCCTCTGTGTCAACACTGAAGAGTTCACAGACGTTTAAAATAACCATATTCTATCAAAGAGAGTGCTATTGGTTAGATAAAAGCCCATTTTTAATATTCCACCATCCTCAATGCTTTTTCTGGGCTAATAATGGCTAATAATGGCCATTTTCCCTTGCCAAAAATTGCTTAGAGCCTCTGTGTCAACACTGAAGAGTTCACAGACGTTTAAAATGACCTTATTCTATCAAAGAGAGTGCTATTGGTTAGATAAAAGCCCATTTTTAATATTCCACCATCCTCAATGCTTTTTCTGGGCTAATAATGGCTAATAATGGCCATTTTCCCTTGCCAAAAATTGATTAGAGCCTCTGTGTCAACACTGAAGAGTTCACAGACGTTTAAAATGACCTTATTCTATCAAAGAGAGTACTATTGGTTAGCTTAAATCCCATTTTTAATATTCCACCATCCTCAATGCTTTTTCTGGGCTAATAATGGCTAATAATGGCCATTTTCCCTTGCCAAAAATTGATTAGAGCCTCTGTGTCAACACTGAAGAGTTCACAGACGTTTAAAATGACCTTATTCTATCAAAGAGAGTACTATTGGTTAGCTTAAATCCCATTTTTAATATTCCACCATCCTCAATGCTTTTTCTGGGCTAATAATGGCTAATAATGGCCATTTTCCCTTGCCAAAAATTGATTAGAGCTGATGTGCCATAAAGTGATCGTCTGCCAGAAACTGATCAGCCCCCGCGGGAGCGCGCACAGCCTGCAGAGTCGTATTTTCTGTGTTGTCTGCGTTTACTCTCCCCGGAATCAAGCAAAACCAGCGAAAATGCGCCACGTTTTGTCCATAATAACTGGTAACGTGTGTTGTTGTGGAACTCGAGTTCTTTGACGGACATATTTGCAGACGAAGAGGTTTTTCTAAACTTTATTCAGCCATGTAGCCTATGGGGCTTTGCTATTTTGGCTGCATACGATTTGCCTTGTGTTCGCATTTCGAATATAAAGTGCATTTGGTATTAATGATTTCTCGAATCAGTATAGTAATAATAAACTCTGATTTTCATTTAAATGGCTCAATGTTTTATTTTCTTATTTCGGTTAAGAATATAGCCATTATTAATGTTGTCAAAGGTAAAATATCATTAATCACATGCAAAAATACGTAGTATCTAGCTTCTAATGATCTCATTTATTTATTACAGACATGTTCTATAGATTTGAAGCCCACTGTCTATACTTTATACCCTTTGATGCTCTTTTAAGGTGAAATCAGGCATAAACATGGGCATTTTTGCTTGCCAAAAATGGATCAGTGCCTATTTTACATGCAAAAACATGTAGTATCAAGCTTTTAATGGCCTCATTTATTTATTACAGACATGTTCTATAGATTTGAAGCCCACTGTCTATACTTTATACCCCCTGATGCTCTTTTAAGGTGAAATCAGGCATAAACATGGGCATTTTTGCTTGCCCAAAATGGATCGGGGCCCATGTAACATGCAAAAACATGTAGTATCTAGCTTTTAATGGCCTCATTTATTTATTACAGACATGTTCTATAGATTTGAAGCCCACTGTCTATACTTTATACCCCCTGATGCTCTTTTAAGGTGAAATCAGGCATAAACATGGGCATTTTTGCTTGCCAAAAAATGGATCAGTGCCTATTTTACATGCAAAAACATGTAGTATCTAGCTTTTAATGGCCTCATTTATTTATTACATACATGTTCTATAGATTTGAAGCCCACTGTCTATACTTTATACCCCCTGATGCTCTTTTAAGGTGAAATCAGGCATAAACGTGGGCATTTTTGCTTGCCCAAAATGGATCGGGGCCCATGTAACATGCAAAAACATGTAGTATCTAGCTTTTAATGGCCTCATTTATTTATTACAGACATATTCTATAGATTCAAGGCACACTCTGTGTACTTTATACCCCCTGATGCTCTTTTAAGGTGAAATCAGGCATAAACATGGGCATTTTTGCTTGCCAAAAATGGATCAGTGCCTATTTTACATGCAAAAACATGTAGTATCTAGCTTTTAATGGCCTCATTTATTTATTACAGACATATTCTATAGATTCAAGGCACACTCTGTGTACTTTATACCTCCAGATGCTCTTTTAAGGTAGAATCAGGCATCAACATGGGCATTTTTGCTTGCCCAAAATGAAAATACTGGTTATTTTTATTTTTTATATAATAGAAAAAAATCATTCTAGTTGGAAACAAAAAACAACCAAACAAACATTTAAACAAAATAAATGTGACTTTATATTTGATAAATTTGATAAATAAAGATATATTTATAAAGACATTTGTTTTACGATACGTTCTACTTTTTTTTTGTCTGAATACGAACATTAGCTTTTCCTTGAGCTCATTGGACAGCGCTAATAAGCACGAATCACATCAACTTTTTCTACAACCGAGTACCTGTGCTACTAGCAGAGCTAGCAACTATGGATGAAAACCAGTATCAGGAGATTTTGTCCTTTAAATCAAGTGGCACGCTTCCAGAAGGCCTTACACCCTCGCAGAAATCTAATTTCCGCAGAAAGGCTCGGAAATTTGAAATGCAAGGTAGGTTCGTTTGTATGCATTTTAGCAACAGCTTTGTTCCATAATGACTCAAGAGATACGCTTTAAAACAACAGCCTTTTGTGTTTGACACATTTTGTTATTATATTTTAGGTAATTTGAATACATTGCAACATGCAAGGTTGTTTTCAGCACTTTGTAAAATCATACGAGTATATTATTACAAATTCAAATATAAAGTCACTTATAATTGTCAACTATCACCATAGTCATTGTACGATATTTCTCATTAACAAATACAAAACTCATGAGAAATTGCGATGCATGCCAATTTAATCAAAAGTAATTGTGAAAAACATTTACTTGTTGCTAATATGATACATACTAGTCACCAGCTTTTGCCAGTGTCTGGTATATTTCACCTGCTGTCCAGAAATCAAACGAATAGTAGCTGACAACTCAGCAGAATTTCACACAAATTGCAATAGAAAATTAATAAATAAAAAAGGTAGGAATGAAAAAAAAAATCTATTTCCTAGTATGGAGGTGAACGACCCATATTAATGGAAAGAGGGACTTTGTGATGGCCTAACTTACTATTTAATAACAGATTTTTATTTTATTCTAGTATGTACATATAATAAATTTTGTTTGATACGTTATTATGTTATTGACTCACTTAGATATGTTTCTATTATTACAGATGGCCAGTTATTTTATGTGAGGCATAGAGGCACAACTCGTTGCCAGCAATCTCTCAAAGATTCTACTGGCCTGGAATGTCAGAAGACATCACTAAGTGGGTTAGTATGCTCGTACTTTCCTTTTTATTTCCCTTGCATTTTTCTTTTTAAAATTTTTATAAATAATTACAAGAAAAGTTTTCAATACTTTACTTTGACCATGTACATACAAGTTTAAATTTATATCACGCTGTGTTATAACATTGTTACATAACTAAAGATGTTGCTGTCCATTTAAATTTAATTTTATTTACTGTTTGAGTTGATTTTTTTGTAACCTGTTAGGTGAGCCAGTGTGTGGCATGCCAGGCCAGTGAAGTTGTTATAAAACAAGAAGTGGAGTACACACAAATAAAGGTTAGCTCTTATGTTTGTGTTATTTTTTTTTTTTACAACACATTGTTTTCTTTTTAAATTAATAAAATGCAAAAATGTCAATGTAATGTCTTAATTTTGTCTGTGTTTAATAGGTTACCCAGCCATTTGAGCTAATTGGGATGGACTTAATTGGAAAGTTAAAAACAACATCAACTGGAAATCAGTACATCTGTGTACTCATCGACTACCTTACAAAGTGGCCACAAGCTTATGCAATTAAATCAAAAAGTGCAGAGGAGGTGACCCAGTGCCTGCTAAAGTTTGTGTACCAGTTTGAGGCGCCAAAAAGAATACTAACAGACCAAGGGAAAGAATTTGTCAATGAGGTATAAATAAATAAATACATCCATCAATTATGCCTATAATATCATATATTAGTTGAAGGTTTAATGGGATTTATTTGCTTGTATCATTTAAGTGTGCTATTAATGCATTTAATCTTTGTGTTTTTCTAATACAGATTAACAAAAAGGTCTGTGAAATATTAAATATTAAAAGGAGCCTATGTGCACCTTACCACCCTCAGACAAATGGCTTGGTGGAAAAGATGAATGGGACCATTCAAAGGTATAGATCCCTTTCCCTTCTTATGTATATTTACCTATTGCTTTTTCATCGTTGTAATAATAAACAACATTTCATTTTATATTCTGTAACCCATAGAGCACTAGCCAAACTTGTGGAAAACAAGCCAGAGGAATGGGACAAACATTTGGACCCAGTAATGTTTGGCCTTAGAACCAAGCGTCAAGTGACAACAAAACATTTGCCTTATTTTTTGATGTTTGGAAGAGAGGCCAGATATCCTTCACAGATCCCAGAAGAGTATCGGGTAAGGAAATCTGGAAAAAATTGAATCAGGTGATCATATTTTCTAAGTTAATACATATAGAAATGATAAACTCCACTCATTTATTTTCAAGGTGGATCCAACTGTAGAAACAAATGTCTCGATTGAAGAAGAAACTGAAGCAATTTTACAAATGGATGACGTCCTGCAGGCAGTCATTGCAAAAAAAAAACCCACAGAGTAAATGCAAGGATAAAAAAAAGGGAAAAGGTAAAACTACAGAAAACTTGCAGGTGGGGACAAAAGTTTGGCGGTTAAATGTGAGAAGCCAACAGAGGAAAGGAGGCAAGCTGGACCCAAACTATCTTGGGCCATACACCATTGTTGCCATCGAAGGCAAAAGTGCTAATCTACTTGACAGTAATGGAGTGTCAATTCCAAAAATTAACATCCATCAGTTAAGAAAATACAGTGAAGAAGAACCGAGGATACCACGTAAGTGCAAAAGCAATGAAAAAACTCACTCTACTTCTGCACTTCCGATGGACACTGAAGAGACAACAATAATGTCCTCCACCCTCCCCACAAGCTCTGGTGTCACAGAGACGTCCACCTCCGTCTCCTCTGTCCCCCCCACAAACTCTGGTGACACAGAGACATCTGCTCCTAACCTTACAGTGGATGCCGCAATTATTGAAGGCAAGTCACAATCTTTAAGAAGATGTTAAATCTTTGATTATTTTTATTTCAGTCAAATTTTGGGTCAATCTATAGACTCAACACACAGCTCGAAACTGTTCTAAATTAACTCACCTGAAAATCTCTCATTCTTTATGTCATGTTATAGATGTCAAAGATGCATGGAATGGAAAAAGAACATTCATACTACTATCCAAAATTGGACCCTACCGAATATTCTTTGAGGACATCTTCAAAACTGGGCCAAATCAAGAAATTGAGAGTGAGGTCAGTATTGGTCATTTATTTGTCTCTTCTTTCTTTTCTTTTTTTTAGATTTATCCAGATACTCTGGCTAAATAGCTATAAGCTTAAAAGCTTAAAACTGTAAATAAAAAGAAAACTACCCATAACCTTTTATTTAAAATATTTTTGCTTTTTTAATGGCAGGTCATAAATGCATACGTATACGTTATGGTGAGGAAATACAACAGCAATAGTAATGACAGAGCTTTTGCTATTGACACCTATGAAATGACCAACATATGGAACAAGAAAAAACCAAAAATCAAGGTACCGTAATAAACTAAATTTTATTTGAATGTTGCTTCCTGGGCAGCATGTTTAATTTGTTGTTGTAATACATTACAGATTGATCCACAGTTGTATAAATACATTGTGGGAGTGGTGAATGCAGGTCATCATTGGATGCTTGTGGTAATATATTTTATTTTTCTGCTTTGTAAATTTTGAGTTTCTCACAAATAGCAATATACACTACATGGCTACTAGAACTTCAGGATATTAATATAAGATTTACTAAAAAAATTTTAGGTGATGATACCCAGGGAAAGAAGGTGCCTGTTTCTTGATCCACTGGGTGAAAGCAAACAGAAGATGACACACTGCCAAGACATTACGAGGTGCTGTATTTTTTCTTTAATATTGTGTTAACAAAATTTACATTTACATATATGTTTTATCATATGTCTTTAAAAATCAAAATGTAACTTGAATTTTTACTTTTTTATTTTGAAGAACTGGAACATGCTTTTGTACATCATCATATGAAATTTTTTACAATGAATGATATGTTCTTTATCACATTATTTGACCTGAAAAAGATAACATGTTTACAGAAATGACAATAGTTATGTGTCATATACAGTACTCACAAGCACATTTGTTAATAACAATATTTGTGTTACACCATTACTTACCTATCATAAGGTGACTGTACATAGTTCATATTCATAAAAAATATTTTTTCAGTTACATGTACTAAGTACATCTAACTGTATTGGCAATGGTTTTGTAATCATGTTTTATCAAATTAACTTTATATCTTCTAATTTGTTCCTCTAGATCCTTCATGAGACAAAGAGGATTAAATGTGTCAAGATGGACATGTGAGACCCTGCCTCACCCTCTTCAACTTGATGCCACATCATGTGGGGCCTTTGCACTGAAGGTAAGAAAAACTGAAATTTTACAGGTTTGAACAAGAACAATAAGTTAGATTTTAATAAGAAGCATGATTAAAAATGTAAGAAATCAACAGAGAAAGACATATAAAAAACTTAAATCTGAATTTGCAGATCTGAATTTCTGAGAATAAATTATTCAGATAAAACTGAGAACATGTGGATCTCCTGGATTTCAATATGAGTGTTTCAGTTCATCTGAGGCTTTCTGGGAGTCTGTTTCAAACATGTTGAGCATAGAAACTAAGTTCAGCTTCTCCATGTCTGATTTTGACTTTGGAAACTGATGAAAAAAAATGGATCCACGTGATCTAAGAGGCCTGGTTTACACTGGGTCAGGAGGTCACTGATGATTTTGTTCCCAAACCATTTACAGCTTTATAAACCAGCAACATAACTTTAATGTCTTTCCTCTGACAGACAGGCAGCCAGTTTGACAGCCTTAGAACCTTAGAACAGGAGTTTATTTTGGAATTAGTTTGTATTTTATTAACCAATTTATTTCCTGCATTTTCTGTGTGCAGTTTCTTCAGGACATCTTGGATGGTGCACCAATCAGTTTCAACAATGATGCTGCAGGTATCAATGCAATTAGAGAACAGATTGCCATCTTACTTATCAAGAGTACAGGTACAAATTACAAGTTAACCATTCAAAAATACATTTTTGTTTATTAAAAACTGAAATTAGTTTAGTAACCTTAGATTATGTACTACACAATCTTTACAACATTGATCAGAAAATTATCCCTTGTTTTTTATTTTTTTGACAGACATTTGTTATAGCTGTGGCAACCGAGATGGTGATGGGAACTGGGTAATAACAAGTGTTTTATTCATCACTTTTAATACTGCTGAAATTTTGACTTCCAATAAGTTGTGGCACATGTCTTCTGTGGACTTATTATTTCAACATTATAGTTGTATGTTTGTTATACTGATTATCTTGACTTATTTGATTCTTTATCTATTTCTATGTTTTATGTCCTCTGTGTATTTTTGCTGCTTTTGTACTGTACATTAGCCAGCTGTAGGACAAATCTTAATTCTTGAATCTTAATCTGTATATATGCCAATATTATTGTTACTTGATATGTATTTTCTCTAATTATGTGTTCATCTAATTATGTGTTATTTGTGTATCAGATTGGGTGTGACACATGCCCCAGGTGGTTTCACCGTACCTGTGAAAAGGGGCAAGATAGTCATGACAAAGATTATCTTTGTCCATCTTGTAAATGGAACAGCCAACAGTAGTCTTCTGGGTAATTATAGACACATTTTTGTGTTGCAAAGAAGCACAAAGTATTTATTGATACTCTGTTACATTTTTTAAACTATAACATGCCTATTGTCTGTACTTCTTACAGATTATGCGCTGATCCTGCAAACAAAGGAATAAGGATGGTCGCCTTTGAAAAGTTCAACTGGACAATATTTTCCATAGTGTATATAAGTTTATACGTGTGTGTGTATATTACATTTTATATGTGTATAAAAGTTATACGTGTAAAATTTAGGATATGGAGTAAACCTGCAAAAAAGCTTTTGCCCTTTGAACAACCTGCACTTGCTTTGACTAACTAATTTTTTTTCTGATTTTGAAATTTTTCCTTTTTTACCTTATTAACCTAATTTCTTCATATTCTCTCTCTCTCTCTCTCTCTATATATATATATATATATATATCTCTATCTCTCTCTCTCTCTCTCTCTATATATATATATATATATATATATGTATATATATATGTGTGTGTGTGTGTGTGTGTGTGTGTGTAGTAGTAGGCTAGTGGGGGGTAGTGCAGTTTTGTTACGTTGCTTATAGCTTTAAAAAGTTTTATAGTTTTGTAATTGGTTGATTTAAAAAATAAAGACAATATAATTGTGTTCACTATATTTATGTGCATGATATACAACAGGTAGAACTATTATACACTACTCAAGGTTAATTTACAATTCGACCACACGACAGAAAAAGGCTCTGAGACCGCTGTGAAAAAGAACGATTGTCCTTTTAAACTATAGAACATGTCTGTAATAAATAAATGAGATCATTAAAAGCTAGATACTACATGTTTTTGCATGTTACATGGGCCCCGATCCATTTTGGGCAAGCAAAAATGCCCATGTTTATGCCTGATTTCACCTTAAAAGAGCATCAGGGGGTATAAAGTATAGACAGTGGGCTTCAAATCTATAGAACATGTATGTAATAAATAAATGAGGCCATTAAAAGCTAGATACTACATGTTTTTGCATGTAAAATAGGCACTGATCCATTTTTGGCAAGCAAAAATGCCCATGTTTATGCCTGATTTCACCTTAAAAGAGCATCAGGGGGTATAAAGTATAGACAGTGGGCTTCAAATCTATAGAACATGTCTGTAATAAATAAATGAGGCCATTAAAAGCTAGATACTACATGTTTTTGCATGTAAAATAGGCACTGATCCATTTTTGGCAAGCAAAAATGCCCATGTTTATGCCTGATTTCACCTTAAAAGAGCATCAGGGGGTATAAAGTATAGACAGTGGGCTTCAAATCTATAGAACATGTCTGTAATAAATAAATGAGGCCATTAAAAGCTAGATACTACATGTTTTTGCATGTTACATGGGCCCCGATCCATTTTGGGCAAGCAAAAATGCCCACGTTTATGCCTGATTTCACCTTAAAAGAGCATCAGGGGGTATAAAGTATAGACAGTGGGCTTCAAATCTATAGAACATGTCTGTAATAAATAAATGAGGCCATTAAAAGCTAGATACTACATGTTTTTGCATGTTACATGGGCCCCGATCCATTTTGGGCAAGCAAAAATGCCCATGTTTATGCCTGATTTCACCTTAAAAGAGCATCAGGGGGTATAAAGTATAGACAGTGGGCTTCAAATCTATAGAATATGTCTGTAATAAATAAATGAGGCCATTAAAAGCTATATACTACATGTTTTTGCATGTTACATGGGCCCCGATCCATTTTGGGCAAGCAAAAATGCCCACGTTTATGCCTGATTTCACCTTAAAAGAGCATCAGGGGGTATAAAGTATAGACAGTGGGCTTCAAATCTATAGAATATGTCTGTAATAAATAAATGAGGCCATTAAAAGCTATATACTACATGTTTTTGCATGTTACATGGGCCCCGATCTGGGCAAGCAAAAATGCCCACGTTTATGCCTGATTTCACCTTAAAAGAGCATCAGGGGGTATAAAGTATAGACAGTGGGCTTCAAATCTATAGAACATGTCTGTAATAAATAAATGAGGCCATTAAAAGCTAGATACTACATGTTTTTGCATGTAAAATAGGCACTGATCCATTTTTGGCAAGCAAAAATGCCCATGTTTATGCCTGATTTCACCTTAAAAGAGCATCAGGGGGTATAAAGTATAGACAGTGGGCTTCAAATCTATAGAACATGTTTGTAATAAATAAATGAGGCCATTAAAAGCTAGATACTACATGTTTTTGCATGTTACATGGGCCCCGATCCATTTTGGGCAAGCAAAAATGCCCACGTTTATGCCTGATTTCACCTTAAAAGAGCATCAGGGGGTATAAAGTATAGACAGTGGGCTTCAAATCTATAGAACATGTCTGTAATAAATAAATGAGGCCATTAAAAGCTAGATACTACATGTTTTTGCATGTAAAATAGGCACTGATCCATTTTTGGCAAGCAAAAATGCCCATGTTTATGCCTGATTTCACCTTAAAAGAGCATCAGGGGGTATAAAGTACACAGAGTGTGCCTTGAATCTATAGAATATGTCTGTAATAAATAAATGAGGCCATTAAAAGCTAGATACTACATGTTTTTGCATGTTACATGGGCCCCGATCCATTTTGGGCAAGCAAAAATGCCCACGTTTATGCCTGATTTCACCTTAAAAGAGCATCAGGGGGTATAAAGTATAGACAGTGGGCTTCAAATCTATAGAACATGTCTGTAATAAATAAATGAGGCCATTAAAAGCTAGATACTACATGTTTTTTGCATGTTACATGGGCCCCGATCCATTTTGGGCAAGCAAAAATGCCCATGTTTATGCCTGATTTCACCTTAAAAGAGCATCAGGGGGTATAAAGTATAGACAGTGGGCTTCAAATCTATAGAATATGTCTGTAATAAATAAATGAGGCCATTAAAAGCTATATACTACATGTTTTTGCATGTTACATGGGCCCCGATCCATTTTGGGCAAGCAAAAATGCCCACGTTTGTGCCTGATTTCACCTTAAAAGAGCATCAGGGGGTATAAAGTATAGACAGTGGGCTTCAAATCTATAGAACATGTCTGTAATAAATAAATGAGGCCATTAAAAGCTAGATACTACATGTTTTTGCATGTTACATGGGCCCCGATCCATTTTGGGCAAGCAAAAATGCCCATGTTTATGCCTGATTTCACCTTAAAAGAGCATCAGGGGGTATAAAGTATAGACAGTGGGCTTCAAATCTATAGAATATGTCTGTAATAAATAAATGAGGCCATTAAAAGCTATATACTACATGTTTTTGCATGTTACATGGGCCCCGATCCATTTTGGGCAAGCAAAAATGCCCATGTTTATGCCTGATTTCACCTTAAAAGAGCATCAGGGGGTATAAAGTATAGACAGTGGGCTTCAAATCTATAGAACATGTATGTAATAAATAAATGAGGCCATTAAAAGCTATATACTACATGTTTTTGCATGTTACATGGGCCCCGATCCATTTTGGGCAAGCAAAAATGCCCACGTTTATGCCTGATTTCACCTTAAAAGAGCATCAGGGGGTATAAAGTATAGACAGTGGGCTTCAAATCTATAGAACATGTCTGTAATAAATAAATGAGGCCATTAAAAGCTTGATACTACATGTTTTTGCATGTAAAATAGGCACTGATCCATTTTGGGCAAGCAAAAATGCCCATGTTTATGCCTGATTTCACCTTAAAAGAGCATCAAAGGGTATAAAGTATAGACAGTGGGCTTCAAATCTATAGAACATGTCTGTAATAAATAAATGAGGCCATTAGAAGCTAGATACTACGTATTTTTGCATGTGATTAATGATACTTTACTTTTGACAACATTAATAATGGCTATATTCTTAACCGAAATAAGAAAATAAAACATTGAGCCATTTAAATGAAAATCAGAGTTTATTATTACTATACTGATTCGAGAAATCATTAATACCAAATGCACTTTATATTCGAAATGCGAACACAAGGCAAATCGTATGCAGCCAAAATAGCAAAGCCCCATAGGCTACATGGCTGAATAAAGTTTAGAAAAACCTCTTCGTCTGCAAATATGTCCGTCAAAGAACTCGAGTTCCACAACAACACACGTTACCAGTTATTATGGACAAAACGTGGCGCATTTTCGCTGGTTTTGCTTGATTCCGGGGAGAGTAAACGCAGACAACACAGAAAATACGACTCTGCAGGCTGTGCGCGCTCCCGCGGGGGCTGATCAGTTTCTGGCAGACGATCACTTTATGGCACATCACCGGAAAAGCCTAATCTGTGAATATCTTTCTAACTTTACCGAAGTTATGGACAGTCACAACTAAAAGTCAGGAAGTCCCGCAGACTGACTGCGCAGTTGAATAAAAGTAGTTTGCTTTGGCGGGGAATCAAACGTTTACCTCCTCTTCCTCCACTCCAAAGCCAGAAAACACACTCCGACACACTGATAGAAGAAAAAAAAAAAGAATGTTGTTTACACTCACCTAGTTGTTAATGACTCGGGTTTCCTCTTGTTGCTGCTGTCGAACCAAGATGGCGTTGAACTATCTGACTTAGTTTCACTTTCATCTCTCTTCCCTCCTCCTTGTTTACAATAAGTCACGTGATTTGCTGCAATAATGAACCAGATTACAAAAACATTGACTAAAGAAATTAGTTTCCATGCTTTCATATTATGAAAGTGACTTGCAGCAGGTAAGAAGCTAAACACACAGAGCAACAGAGACTTATCACTCACACATCCCAAGAGACCAAAATAAAAACCTAAATTTATCTTAAAATGGGAGAATTTTTGTTTCACACAAACCACTCCCTCTCTCTCATGTCCTCTTGCTTCTGTGCTCCACCTACCCTGTCCTCTTTTTTACTATCTTCTTCTGTCTGTACTTGCCGTCTCCTCACCTGTCTCTTCTCCCACAGGAAATCAAAGATATTGTAAAATTATCTACACCTTCCTTAGTTTATGTCTGAGTTAATTTAGATTTCACCCACTGAAATGTTTTTTATCAAGTAATGTTATTGAACTTATTGATGTTATTCTTCATCTTATCTATTAAATATTTTTTAGAATTTTTTAAAGCTCTGATGGCTTGTTTATTCCCATTATTAAATAGTTTAATGTCATCTGGTCTAAGTAATGTTCTATTCTGCTGGTTATCTTAACCTGACTGAACACAGGCCTGTTGAATTGAGTTGATCTCAGGCACATTTTCCTCCATGCATTTATTTATTGTAATATTTACTCACACATATCCAACAGCTCATTTTCTCCCTCTGAGAGTACCTACCTGCAAAAAGGTCTCTGAGTAATGTCTGTCTCCACCCTAGCAGCACCCATTCTCCTCCTTCTCTCCTGTTTATGTTGCCCCATCGTGACCTCATCACTTCTGCTTCTGTGTTCTGGTTGATTCTCAGGCATTTAAGAAGGTTTGTGGTCTTCACGCACACATCAAATTGCACATCGTTGCACCTGTACAAACAGGGAAATGCTGATCAGACACAGGTGAGTTTCTCTGTCATCTTACAATAATTAATACAGTGTCAAATATAACATAGTGTGTAAGACTGCACTAACTAACCTATCTTGAGCATGTCTATTTCACCAATGGCAATGTTTTGCCACTCCCAGTGGTATTTACTAACCAGTGAAAAGAGAGGGTGCCCGAGATTCAACATATCACATTACTGAAATTCTTCAGTATCCCCAGTGGGATAATATCTTTTTAACTATATTACATAACTACACAACTTCTATCTATCTGTTTATTTATACATATTTCATTAAACAGTGAAATGTGGCATTGTACTGATTCTTGAAATGTTGGCAAAAACACATCCCACTAAGAAAAGTGCTACTTCTGTTGAAAATTAAGAACTTTTTTATGAATAAAATAATCCAGGGGCCCTTTGCATATATGTAACATTCTTTTATAGGTTTATTTTTTATTTTTTATTAATTTTGATGATTATACTTGGGCCTATTGCCTACCTACCCACAAAGTTAGTTGTCCTCAGACAGGAAAAAAAATCAAATCAACTTGATCTAAAAACAAAAAGCAATAATTTAATTGAATATCTATACCACATGAAAGCGTACATTGTAATATGTTTTAAAAACTACGAAGTTTTAAATAGTATTTACTATTTTGTGGTTGCTCAAAATACGTCCCACATATTCTTCACCACCATCAGATATTTATGAAAAGCAATAAAATCAGGCAACTACAATGTCAACTACATCCCCGAGGACCCCCTTTTCAAACCTGTTCTATAGCATGCCTCAATATCACAGAAGCTCCTGTAGGTTTGCTTTTTTCTTAAACTTGTTCATATTTTTTAAAATGACTTCTGCCACAACCATAACATGTCAACAGTCTGCTTTGTATGAAAAATATTAAAATTAGATTTAGACATAAATGTATTCTTTTTAAGAAGAGGTCTGAAGTAGCCAGTAAAAGAGGGGAAACATGGCTAATATGAATTGGATTGCTGTCAGGAGCTGGATAAATGATAATTTTCAACTTAATGATGTAAAAACTGGGGTCCTTGTTTGTGCCCCTGACAGATTTTTCCCCTAAGATAGCTGAGAGTCTTGGCCCATTTGCCTCATGTATTAAGCCCTTGGTTAGAAACCTTAGTGTAACCCTTGACCCTGCACTGTCTTTAGATGCTCATATAAAATCATTTGTTCGATCTGGTTTTTATCTCCTCAAAAACATTGCCAAGCTGAGTCCAATTGTTTCACCATTTGAGATGGAGATGATTGTCCATGTCTTCATCTCATCCAGACTAGATTACTGTAATTCCATCTTCACATGCTTAAGCAAAAAATCTCTTGACCATCTCCAATTGGTTCAGAACACTGCTGCAAGGCCGATAACGAAATCCTCCAAATTTACTCAGGTCACTCCATTACTAATCCAGCTGCACTGGCTTCCCATTTATTACAGAATGCATTTTAAAATTCTGGTTTTAACTTATCGAGCCCTACATGACCAAGCACCTCAATATATCAAAGACCTTCTGCAGCCCTATGTGCCCAGCAGGTTCCTGAGATCAAATGATCAAGATCTGCTGGTTGTTAAGTCAACACGGCTGAGAACAGGTGACAGAGCCTTCACAGCAGTGGCTCCTCCTCTCTGGAACTCCATTCCTCTCAGCCCGAGATCTGTGGACTCCATGATCTCTTTTTAAAAAGCAGCTAAAAACACATCTTTTAAAACTTGCTTTTACTTAGTTTTATTTGTTTTTATTCTCTGTCATTTTGTGTTTTGTCCTATTGTTAAGCACTTTGTGATTTTTATCTTGGAAGGTGCTATATAAATAAAACAAACATGAACAAATCGGGCATATCATGTAAAAGAGTAGGTTTTTGTCACCTCCATTAGCCTTTCTGTCTGACAGTGGTGACAAAAACATCCAAATGGACCTAAATAGAGACTAGAATAGATCTGTTCATCACAATAAACACCAATAAGATCTGTAATGTTTCATTAGCCTTTCATGTTTTGTACATTTGCTTTAAAGTTACCAAAGGTTGATACTATAAACTTTTGGTCAGATGGCCCCAGTAAGCAATACAAGAACAAGAAGAACTTCTCTCCTCTGCAGTGTCTCTCCAACTTTAGGTTTCAACAAAGCAACCTGGAACGTCTTCCCCACTTCACAAAGGAAGGGAGCCCCAGACAGCATTGGAGGAACTGTGACAAGCACTGCAGACAGTATTGTACTGCAGGGAATGACATTGTACAGCAGCTCAATTGTCGTTCTTCTGCTAACCAGCATTCATTAACTGGTTACCAGAAACCTACAGCACTAAGCTCTATTTTATTACTGAAGCTGACATGCAGCCATATGATTTACTCCTTTCTCATCCACTAAAACCTTTACCCTACACAGAAACTCAATCAGGTCACACCAACATACCAAAACAATTCTGAGATCTATTGCCAATCATTGTCCTGTTTCTGCAGTCAACCACAATTTGGTAGTGTTTCAGCCCAACAATATTCCAGTTGACTGCCAACATATCCAAGGTACAGGTTGAGGATTGTAGAAATTCACCAATGCGAAAGAGGGAAGGTCATTTGTGAATGTTGATGGAGAAAATGGAATGGAAGTGTGGTGTAGTGGTATGGGGTGATGAGTGGGATTGTCAAGTATTAAAGAGATGGAAGATTAAAGTTATTAATGCTTTATTTAAAATGGTGGGACTTGGAAGACTGACAACGCCACCTACCGTGCAGGACCCCAGGAAACAGGACACAGGCTTGCTCCTGTTGAATAGACAGAGACATGGGTGCAGACTAAATGTTTATTTATTTAATACAAAAGGTAAATGTCTAAAATTAATATCATACAAATATTAAAACCTCATTCTAGCTTAAAAAAAAAAAAAAAAAAAAAGGCTAAAAGCGAAGTGGCCAAACAAAATATGAGACTAACTTGGGTCACAAATGGAGGGCAGCCTACACGGGGAAGTGCCCAGGTGTGCCACCACTCAACTCATGAACACAACAAACCTCACTGCAAACTTAAAATGTGGAGCCCTCGTGTACCCAGTACACCAAACCATGTACAAGGTGGGGATTCCAAACCACAAGTGCCTAGCCCATCCACCTTATGGCTCCCAGCAGCCTAAAAGCACAAGTTAAAGCCACAACAAAATGAATAAATCCAACTTAATCAACTTATACAGAAAAAAGAAAAAGAAACTACTACTAAATGTAAACAGCTGTAACTAACAAAACAAAGGAAAAACAAAACCAAACAAACCACCAATACAAAAACAAAGCAGCACAAAACAGCAGCAGTTAACCTGCAAGTGAAAAGCAACAAATTAATGCAAATCTCAAAAGGTTTCTTTTATCAATATTGTCTGCCACCCTTCTCACCACCCTTAGAGGCAAAAGCAGACAAGCCAGGGGTTCAAAAAGGCAACCACCACCAACAGCAATCACAGGAAACAGAGGGAGAAAAGAGGTCAGCAGGTGTCTTATATGCTGCCGCTTTATTTAAGGGGAGGAGCCAGTTCTTGAACTACATTCAGGAAGTCATGTGCTCACCGCTACAGGAGGAAATGAGCAATGAGAGCAAGAGTGGTCCTGACGGGACTGTAACAGATCCTTCTGCTGATGTTGTTTATTGTGGAGATTGGCTTGCAGTCATTCATGATCAGAACTGGTGGTTAGCAAAGGCTGTCATTGTGGACTCTTATCATCAAGATGTGGAAGTGGAGTTTTTTTCACCCTCGTGGGCCCAACACACAATTCTATCCAAAAGCAAGTGTAAAAGATATGTGCTTCATACCAATCTATTCTGGTCAAACTTGTAGAAGCGTCATCACCAGGTTGTGCAAGCAGGACAAGGGAGACAACCTGTCTACCAAAGTCATGAACTTTATTGAGTAGAAACATGCACACCATACACTTCCTGATGGAGCTAAATGAGATGTGGAGGGATATTAAAAAGTAAAAAAATACTTAGAGTTAACATATGAATTTTTTTTTTCTTTTTTGCCGTCACCCACCCCAGAAAATACCCACCCTCCCACATCTCTAACGGGTAATGAGAGGATGGGGACAGCGGCAGACCCACGGCCCACCACCCCCAGGCCCGCCCAGGTCCCCCCCCACAAGTGCACTTAACCCCGCCCCAACCACACACAGAACCACATGCACACGCCTATTTCCTTGCACACTCCCGCTCATCCTAACTCATATATGCCCTCTCAGCCCCACCCAAAAAATATAAACACTCACACAGCATCCTACCCTCCCACTCTCACTCCCCAGACACACCCCCACTCATCCTAACACATGCATACGCACGCACACAAACATACCCCCCCATCCACACAAACATCATCCAAAGTATAGACACACACACAACATACAAGCATCCCTGTCTCACACCCCAGCACCTCCCCCTATAATCCCCTGAATCCCACTCAGCCCTCCTTCAAACCTCCACACCCCCCCTGCCCCCGGGCCATACCTTGGGTCCCAGGGTGTCAACCAGACACCAGGGCATGCACCAACCCACACCACGGCAGCACATCCGGGCAGGCCCAGACCCCTGGCACATACGAAGCCCACCACTCCGGAGGGAGGAGGACCACCCCCGGGCACCAGAGCCCAGAACCCCCGCCCAGCCCGCCCCGGAATAGCCCACCAACCCAGGCACCACCAGTGGCCTCACCCCCTGCCACGAGGCGACTCCGACCGCTGGCCCCCACAGCCCCCGACAAGGCCAGACCCAGAGCCACCCCCATCGCAGAGCAGCCCGGTCCCGCACCACGGGCAACTACAAAGAACCCACAACCACCAGTCACTCCTGGCCATTTCCCAAACCCCCATAGCAATGAGGCCACAGTCCTCCACCTACACTAAGTGATGGAACTAAGCACAGGGGACCAGAGGGAATGAGATTCAGCTAAATAGTTCTTTGAGGAGGCAGACTTTGTCTCACTACTGATGTGGTCAACTAAGAGATTTCTAAACTGCTGAATACACAGATTATTTTTGTTTTTCCAGTTCACAAGGATAGTTTTCTTTGCGATGCATAATGCTGTGCGTATCATGTGTGCAGAGTTAATTGCCATATTAATGTCACCCAAGTCACCTAGTAGACACAGTGCAAGGTTTGCAGGAATATTACATTTAAACCATGCTGACATGTCCACACATACCTGAAGCCAGAACCTGCGGACAGGTGTGCAGGACCACAAGGCATGGAGATAGTTGTCAGGTTTGTTTTCATTGCAGTGTGTGCAGATGTTTGATTGTGACAGACCCATCCTGAACATCCTTTGTCCTGTATAATGAGTTCTATGCAGAATTTTGAATTGTATTAGTTTCATATTTGAATTTTTAGTCATTTTAAAGGTGTTTAAACATATTTGTGACCATTTATCTTTATTAAAGTTAGTGGATAAGTCCCCCTCCCATTTTGAAGTTGGAAGACAGATTGAGTCTTCTAGTTTGGATAATAGTCTATATGTTTTTGATAATAGCTTTGGGGCATTGAGATTCATGAATTCTGCCACCCTAATAGGTAGCTGTAAGTTTAATTGATTAATGGTATATTTTTTACATATAATAGATTTAAGCTGGTGATATTCTAGAAAATGTTTTGCTACTGATTCCATATTGTGAAGTGAGAATATTAAATGACAAGAAGTTTCCATTTTCTATTATATGTTCTGTTTTATTCCTTTATTTTTCCATTGAGTAACATTGATAAGCTTTTTGTTTTGCAGGATGTCAGGGTTGCTCCAGAGGGGTGTAAACTTACATGGAAAAAGTGAGGATTTGGTTATTTTTAGAAAATCCCACCAAGCCACTAAAGAGGAACTGATATTGATGCTTTTAAAACACTTATGTGTTTTGATGGTTGAGCTGATTAATGGCAGGTCAGAGATAAACAGCTCCTCACACAATGCTTGCTCTACATCTAACCATGATTCATCCAGACTGCTAGGTTTAAGCCATTTGGAGATATACTGCAGCTTGTTAGCTAAGAAAACATGATTAAAGTTGGGTAGCTCCAATCCGCCTCTATCTTTAGTCTGTTGTACAGTTTTTAGTGATGGCTTATTTTTCCATAAAAATTTAGATATATGTGAGTCCAGTGACTTAAACCAGCTGGAGGATGGTTTAGTGGGTATCACTGAAAACAGGTAGTTTACTTTAGATAGAACCATCATTTTAACTGTGGCAACCCTCCCCATGAGTGATATGGGTAAGCGCCTCCACCGTGAGAGATCATCCTCTATTGCTTTAAGTAGCTGGACATAATTTAGCTTTGTTAGTTCTGATAACCTGGAGGAAATGTTTATGCCTAGATATCTAATGTTTCCAGACTGTATTGTAGTATTGGGTGTGTTTTGTAGGTCACAGTTGATGGGCAGAATAATAGTCTTAGACCAGTTAATAGAGTAGTCAGATATTGATGAGAATGTTTTAATAAGTGTGATTGTCTGGGGGAGAGATGTCGGTGAGTTCTGGAGGAAAAGTAATACGTCATCAGCATAAAGACTTATCTTGTGTTCTATATTTTTGGCATGGATTTCTTTAATCTCTTTATTTTGTCTTATGGCAGCAGCTAGGGGTTCAATAAAAAATAGCAAAGAGTGACCACTGTTCTGAAATCAACAGCATATTCAGCGACACTTTGACTTCCCTGCTGGAGATTAATAAGCTGTTTAACTGCAACACCCCCTCTCACTGGATGATCAAAAACTTTTTATTTCCTCGACAAAGGCTGTATAAAACACTGAATCCCTGCCGGTCATAAGCTGACTCCGCCCAGGACAGGGCTTTTCCTTCAAGGAGTCCTGTGATGTAGGAGACCTTGGATCTGTCACTGGCATAAGAGACTGGCTTCTGATCAAACACAAGAAAACATTGGAGTAAAAAGCCTCTACACTTAGCCAGGTCCACAGCATAAGGTTTGGGGTCCAGGATGTGTGCCTCTCTCAATCGGAGCAGCAGGATCAGACCGTGGTGAAGATACAGCAGCAGGTGACAGGTGAGGAGTGGGTTGAGCAGAGGGCACAGCTAAGCTGGTTATATGACTGGTGAGTTGAGCCAAATGGGTTGAGAGTGTGTGATAGTTCTGGTCCAGGGTCAAGAGCATCTGTTCATGTCAAGCTAGATGAGTATTCTGACCAAAGAGAGCTTGCTTAAGTCGATCAGGGGCAGTTTCTGGGTTAGCGTCTGCTGGATCTATTCTTGGCCAGATTGTTCTTTTGCATGTTCAGGGTGAAACCGTGATCCAATTGTGGACACAGAGCTGGAAATAAGTAAAGGTCTTTATTGGGATCCAAAGAATTAGTAGCAGAATAAAGATGGCTTGACTAACATGTGGGCGGACAGGCAGGTAGGCAGGCAGGCAGGCAGGCTGGTAGGCTGGTAGGCAGGCAGGCATCTCTGAGCAAAATTAGAAGAGCAAAATTAGGCAGGCAGAAAAACAAGACTCACAAGGTGCTGAGAAAGTGCTTAAATACTTGCTGCTTGATTGCTGAATGAGGTGCAGGTGCAGGTGAATGAGGTTGTAGCATCCCAACCAGAATATCACTCTCCATAAATGACTGATGGCCCATGATGAGGGTTTGAACATTTATTATCCACACAAAGCAAAAATCACAGGCACACTGTAAGAGCTGAAAGCAAATAAAAATATGTTTACAACTCACATACATTCCATATAACCACACATTCACTGGCAATAATCCATGCAATACTGGCTAGCATTAGCTGTTTGGTTGGCACATAACACTAAATCATATACAATATATTATATTGGGTGGTCAAGATTGTGAAATGTAATGGAAACACCCAATGTTAACAATATTTTTAATAACACCAAATATGTGATTGCAGGTCAACCAGCTTAAGAAATGGTGGAGGCTGGCTCAGATTGTGTACCATCCCTGCTTCTAGGACACACATCAGTTACACCCACAAATGCTGCACACTCTGCAAGACAAAGATGACAGGATCAGCTGAGGAAAGAGACACTGCAAGCAGCAGAGATGGAGTCCACCAGGATGCAGACACTGGAGAGCTACACACCACGAAGACAACACTGGAGATGCTGGAGAAGATGGTGATCAACTGATCAGAGGATAAAACCCATGATGACGATGATGTATGTGTACAGTTACAGTTGGAAGTTTTTTCGCTGAGCTTCATTGTTGATGTATCCTAAAACAACCTTGGAGTCAGTCCAGAAGTGCTCTTCGATGTCAGCATATCCAAGTTCCACGTTTCAGCACATTGCTGGTTTTTACTGAGACAACTGTGGCCGTTAGCTCTAATCCTGGGATTGTAGTGACCTTTGTTGGAGCAACACAAGATTTTGACATAACTAGGGCAAAGTGGATTTTTCCTTCTTCGTTCCTCTTTTTCATATATGAGCACTGTCCATAGCTACTAGTGCTTGTGTCAGAGAAGTGATGTAGTTCTTGTTTAGTAACTCTTCCCAAGTTTGCAGGTGCATAACTCCGGGGTATATTCAGAGCCAAAATGTTGATTTTAGAGGTGGGGGGGGGGGGGATAAAAGTAGTTTTTTTTTATATAAAAATAATCTTTCAGCTCACTGTGTCTTTTAGAACTTTCTAGTACTTTTCTGTTGCCTCTTTTAAGACTAGTTCTCTTTTGTGGTTTGACTGGTTGTAAAGCATGAAGCAAAACATTATCACCCAATTCTGTGTTTCACCTTGTTAGTCAACTTCACACCAACCCAGTACCACCAATTTTACTTATTTATGGAGTATCATCTTAGCACCACTCAATGGTGGGCAGGTCAAACTGGTATCACAGGTGGGAATAAATTAAATAAAATGTCCATTAGTCAGTGTAAGTAGTCAAGTATTACATTTTATTTTAAATAATTCTAACACAGAACCATTGATTTTTTTTTTTTTTTTTTTTTTTTTTTGCAAATGAAAAGTAAACAGCAAGACCACAGAAGGGTCAACAAAGGGTCAAACGAAAGTTTCCAAACACATAAATAAATTCCTGACAGAGTTTTTTCCTTTTCAAGGCATCAACTCTTTCTGGATGTATGTGACAAACTGCCACATTGTTAAGGTGTTTCTGCCTCATGCAGTTGCAAAGCCAGGTTTTTAACCTTCTCAGTATGCTGAAACTCCTCTCAGCTTCAGCAGACAATGTTGGAACAATCAAAAACAGCCTTACAAGGACGTCCACCTGGTCAAAAGACCTTTGACTTCAGACAGCATGCCTCTCAGGATGTCTGGTGTTTGAACTTTGAAAGCTCTGATACAGATTATCATCACTCTAACATTTGTCACAATGCTTAATGTCATGACTAATATGTTTATTCTTTCAACATCACCTCTGAGCCTCTAGCCTCTTCTCCATTTCCAGCCTCTTCTCCTCCAGCTTCTCCTTCTCTCCCTCCTCCAGCCTCTTCTCCATCTCCTCCAGCCTATCCTACTCTCCCTCCTCCAGCCTCTGCTCCTCCATCTCCTCCAGCCTCTTCTCCATCTTCTCCATCTTCTCCTACTATCTGTCCCCTGGTGTTTCCTCCTGCATTTACTTCTGCATCTCTACTTTGGTACATGACATGAACAGTGGGACAGTTTGAGATGCAACAACCATCAATATTGATGGTACAGTTATAGAAGAAAAACACAAAATTATCATTAGTTTGGATGTATAAAAATAACATATATTGTATTTTCCCCTTTTAAAATAATAATAATAATAATAATAATAATAATAATAATAATAATTTATTTATCAGCACTTCCAATAAATAAATACACTTTACAAGATTACTATGAGCTTTGTAAATGAGGAGGAGATTCTGCTGCTTCACAGAGCCAGTGAAGGTGTTGCAGGATTTCTTTGAGTTATATATATAATATATATATTATATAACTTTTAAAGAAGTCTCTTATGTCCACTTTTCTTTTTTTAGACATCCTGGCTGCACCTAATTACCAAATGCACACATGCATATATGTACATGCACACAGATTCAAAGGTTGATGTAAAAGAAACTTCTGATATCGGTTTGTGTCAGACACTTGACCTAACTAGGCCAAACTGTCAAAATTCAATAATCTTTCAAAGATCCTTACGACCTCACAGCTAAGGAATGGAGCTCTGATGCTACATTACTACCTCCAACCTTGTGGCTGGACATAACAAGCTACCTCGTTTATGGTATCAGTGCTTACACATATGAACAGTTCCGAAACTACAAAACATTTCAGGAATGTCGTGGTGCAGGATCTGTTCACATTTCCACCGCAGGACTGCACAACACAGCTGTCACTGTAAAGGTAAGCTAACCTGCTGTTAGTGAAGTTATGACTGGTGGTTAGGGTTACTTTACTTGTTTTTTCTTTATTTATTTAAACTCATTCATTGGTATTACAATGTTGCAAAAGAAACAACTTCATATTTATATTACATAACTCAGAAAAAGATTTAAATGATATAATAATCCTACCACTGTCATGTTTGCTGCTCTGCTGCAGCGCTGCAATCAAGTTCATTTGCTCCACCTGCCCTGATTGCTCATTCTCCGCCCCTGCTCCCCACCCTACTTAAACTCACTCCAGGCTCTGCTTCCTTGCTAGATGGTCATCTAACCTTGTCTTGTTCTTGAGTTTCCTTGTATTTGCAGACCTCCTGTTTTTGACCTGGTCACGTCCCTGGATTTTGCTTCTGCCCTGCCCACGTTGGATTGTTGCCCCTGCTGATAGCCTGCCTGGATATTCACCCCGGCTTGGAATGCCCCCCCTTGATAAGTAGCCTGATATCTGCCTTTTGTGTATGACCATTGCCTGCCCCTTGACCACGTTTTTGGATATTGGATTCATGTTTTAATGCCTGGAGTTCTTGCAGATTCCGACAGCACACAGTCAGCCCAGATCCTCCTGCCATATTCCATCAGACAGCTCCAAGTTCTCTCTACCACTCCTCCTGCTTTTTATAAACATACTCTGTTCAAACCTTAAGATCTACATGAGGCTGAATTTCCGGGTCTACAGGAGAAACCATTACAGTACCATCTGGCCAAAATGGACCCGTCGCCCATAGTAATCATAGTAATAATAGTAAAACAAATGTCCGCATTTATTGACTCCAGTGCTGATACAGAGTTTCTGGACATTGGCTTAGCCAAAGCCTTAAAGATCTAAACACAACCCACTTCTAGGACAGTGAAAGTCTTGGCCCTTGATGGTCATGTACTGCACCACATTAATCAAGAAACTGTTCCAGTGGAACTGGTCATGGGAGGCAATCACCATGCGCTGGTAACTTTCTTGCTCCTTCATCCACCTAAGGTGCCAGTTATTCTGGGTGCCTCTTGGTTAAGAAACCACAACCTCCACATAGACTGGAACAAGGGGGAGATTTTGGGGTGGTCTGTCAGCTGTCTGTCAACCTGTCTCTAAACTGCTACCACTCCATGTATTGAGGCCAAGGCAGGCCTAGAGATCAACCCCAATCTGGCGGGAGTTCCTCAGGTGTATCACGATCTCAGAGAAACGTTCAACAAACATTGCGCCACCTCCCTTCCCCGTCATCATGAGCTCATGCCTGGAGCGTTTCCCCCTAGGGGTCGTTTGTATTCCCTGTCCGGTCCTGAAAAACAGGTTATGAAAAGTTACATTGAGGACTCCCTCAGGGCTGGCATTATTCGGTCATCTTTGTCTCCTGCTGGTGCTGACTTCTTTTTTGTAGAGAAGAAGGATGGATCTCTAAGACCATGTACCGATTACAGAGGACTAAATGCAGTGACTGTCAAGAATCGCTATCCTCTGCCCCTCACGAACATGGCCTTTGAACAGATTCAAGGAGCCACGATCTTCTCTAAACTAGACCTCCAGAATGCTTACTATCTTGTCCGGATTAGAGAGGGCAATGAATGGAAGACGGCATTCAATACCCCTACAGGGCATTACGAATACCTGGTTATGCCATTCTTACTACTAACTTACTAATGCACCTGCTGTTTTCCAGGCATTAGTTAATGACGTCCTCAGGGACATGATTGGGCATTTTGTTTTTGTATAATTGGATCACATTTTGATTTTTTTTTTCTAAGGACATTTCTTCCCATCAGGAGCATGTCCGTGCTGTCGTTGTCCGACTCCTGCAGAACAAGCTGTACATCAAAGCAGAGAAGTGTGAGTTTCACAGGAACACTATTTCATTCCTTGGATATATCGTCTCTCCTGATGGCATCGCCATGGATTCAAGTAAGGTCAGAGCGGTGAAGGAGTGGCCAATACCCCAGTGCTGCAAACAGCTCCAGCACTTTTTGGGCTTCGCCAACTTCTACCGCAGATTCATCAGGAACTACAGTTCCATCGCTACACCCCTGCAAGCACTCACTTCATCCAAGACCAAGCTCGCCTGGACGATCCAGGCCGACAGGGCGTTCATGTGTTTGAAACAACATTTTACCTCAGCACCTGTTTTCTCTCTAGACTCGTCCCAACAATTCATTGTGGAGGTTTATGCATCCAACTCCGGAGTGGGAGCGGTTCTCAGTCAAAGGTATTCGGATAACAAGACCCATCCCTGTGCCTTCTTTTCCAGGAGTTTGTCAGGCGCAGAACGCAACTATGATGTGGGGAATTGTGAACTGCTGGCTATAAACTTAGCACTGGAGTGGAGAGGCTGGAGGGAGCCACTGAGCCCTTCATAGTTTGGACAGATCACAAGAATCTGGAGTACCTGAAGACAGCTAAGAGACTTAACCCCAGGCAGTCCCGATGGGCCTTGTTTTTTGACCGTTTTAACTTCTCGGTGTCTTACAGGCCTGGGAGCAAGAATGTCAAACCCGATGCGCTATCTAGGCTCCATGACTCTCCAGAGGAGGAACAGCCAGAGGCTCAGATGGACTTCATTTTGCCAGCCTCGGCATGGTTAACGGTCACCAGGGTAGACCTTGAAAACAAGGTTATGGATTCCCATCAGCAACACCAAGCACCTTTTCACTGCCCCAACAGTCGTTTTTTTCCCAGTCCCTTCCCAGTCACCTGGTTCCAGAGGTACTCGCCTTTTGCCATAGTTCTTGCCTTTATTGTCACCTCGGGGTGAACAAGACCCTAGCCGCTGTCCAGCAACGATTCTGGTGGGGTACCCTGGTCCGGGATGTGAAGGATTTTGTTTCCTTGTGTACACATTACTGCCAAACTGTCTCGTTGACCACCTGCAGGTCTGCTGCAGCCCCTCCCCATTCCCAGTCACCCGTGGTCTCATGTGTCCATGGACTTTATCACTGGTTTGCCTGTATCTAACAATTACACTGTTTTGCTCACAATCGTGGAAAGCGTCTCTAAAATGACTCACCTGGTTCCTCTTCCAAAGCTGCCCTCGTCCAAAGACCTTGGTGTCATCCTATCTAGGGAGCTGTTTCGTCTTCATGGCCTTCCAGTCAGCATCGTCTCAGACTGGGGACCTCAGTTTGTGTCTAAGTTTTGAAAGGAGTTCTGCACCTTACTGGGCATCCAAGTTGACCTGTCTTCTGGATTTTATCCGCAGACTGACGGACAATCCGAACAGATCAATCAGGAGGTGGAGACCAAGCTCCGGATGCTGTGCGAGCGGGATCCCTCTTCTTGGTCACGAAATCTCCCATGGGTTAAGTACGCCCCTAACACTATTCCCTCTGGGGCTACTGGGTTGTCCCTGTTCTATGTTGTGTTTGGTCATCAACCACCAGTTTTCAGCATCCAGGAGAGGGATGCCAGGGTGCCTTCTGCACATGCTGCTGCCTACTGATGCCAGCGGAAATGGGCCCGCAGGGCTCTTCTGTCCTCGTCCGCTGTTTATTCCAGGGCTGCTAACAGGAGATGCACCCTGGCCCCTGAGTATTTCGTGGGTCAACAGGTGTGGCTGTCCACCCGGGACCTTCCTCTGCGTGTGGATTCGTGTGGAGAATCGCAAGCACTCCTCCTGCTTAATAAACCATACTCTGTTCAAACCTTAAGATCTGTGTTAGGCTGAATTTCCGGGTCTTCAGGAGAAACCATTACAAGCACATTTTCATACAACATAATTACTTAAGCTAATATGTCAGTCTGGCATTGGACTGTAAACCAGAAACTGTAATAATATAGACATCCTCATAAATGAAGCAAAATATAGCAAGCGGTTGAACACTATTCTAAACGGTTGTTGTCTGCCAGTGTGTGTCTACAGGTCCTGCACTCCCAGCATCTGACTGACTCTCCACCGAAGCTCTGGGTCATCATGGAGGTTTACAGCATGCAGCAGCTAAAGAAGACTTCTGGATTTGCTCATTGTTCCTCTTGTTGACAAATTTGCACATAGTTTTTTTATTAACCACAACTGCAAATTATATTGTTTCAGTGCTGAAATTTCCATTCTAAGATGTAAAAATCTCTCTCTACATTACTTGAAGATATTACGCTACAACTTCAGTGTTTTTATTATATCACATATGCATAGTCTCTTTGCTTTTGTTGAAATTTAATCTGTTTAATGTTGTGCTGTTACTGTTTATTCTGACTGAGAATTTCAATAAAAACTTTTGAAAAAGTAAAACTGTCAAGCTTCTCATCCGGTTAACAATCATGTTTTCTGTTCAGTGTTTATCTGCAAGATTTTTTTAATGTAATTAAAATTTAATGTAATGTAATTTTCATTATCACAACTGACACTGGTTATGTGCTTAAGAGGCAACAAAAAGTCAAAATACTTTAAAAATGCCTTTGACACACTTTATTATTCATGTTTAAGTCATGTAGAAAAACAAAAAAGTTGCACATTTTTGCTGCACAAATAATATATATATAAAAAAGCTTCCAACTGTCTGACTGTGCACACACAATCGTCATCATGTCCTCATTGCACCACAGACGGTCCAGGAGTTGGTGGATGCTTTAGTCAGGTTCTGGAAGGAGTTCCCTCAGGAGACCATCCGCCACCTCATCAGGAGCATGCCCAGGCATTGTAGGGATGCCATAAAGGCACGTGGAGGCCACACACACTAATGAGCCTCATTTTGACATGTTTTAAGAACATTACATCAAAATTGGATCAGCCTGTAGTGTGTTTTTCCACTTTGAGTGTGACTCCAAATCCAGACCTCCATGGGTTAATAAATTTGATTTCCATTGATAATTTTTGTGTGATTTTGTTGGCAGCACATTCAACTATGTAAAGAACAAATTGTTTAATAAGAATATTCCATTCATTCAGATCTAAAGGGACCTATAGTGTTCCCTTTATTTTTTTTGAGCAGTGTATTTTTTTCTGACTTGTTTGTCCAAAGGAAAGTTCTAGACCTTGGATCATAAAAGTGCAACATTCAGCTCAAATGAATAAGTAAGAAACAAAACAAAAAAGACATGCAAAACCATATGTCTTGCATTTGTCAAGTTTATAAAAGCTGAGGGTTCCTCTTTTCTCAAAGGCTACAGGTCTCCGACAATATGCTGCAAAAGGTTTTCCAGCTGGAGACAATGGAGCTGCTGCTACTGTATGCCAGTATTAAATTTCAGTTTGTAAGGATCTGCTTTAGCATGCCGTTGCCAAGTCTTCAGATTGTTTTTAGTGACATTTAGTTAACCTTGGAAGGCTCGCTGGGTACTTTATTTCGATCTGCTGTTTCATGTTTGCTGTTGACGTTTATGTCCGGAGTTGCTTCTATACACCCAGCAGGCAAAGTTTACACGAAAAGGCCAGATTTCTCGCTCCTGGATCATCACTGACCATTTCAACAAGTTATTTTAAGTGATAATATGAAGATGCTTGTTAGTTTTTTTTTCTCCGCTTAGTAATATGCTTAAATTCAGTGGGTCGGCTCGTCTGATCTGAGGTCTTAAAAGTGATCATTGAGGCAGAGCTGTTGCTGCTGCCTTCATTGGATTTTGCCTCCATCCTTGCAATCTGATGATGCATATGCGGTGCTGCTCTGTGGTGGCTGGTGTTGCCAGATTTGGTGTTTTTCACCTAAATATTAAGGCCTGCTTATGATGTGTTTTAGGTGGGATTTTGCCTGGAAGGCCCATGGAAATCTAGTACTCTCTTGAACAAAGTTCAGCCGTGAAAGAACGGCATTCACAAACGCCAGAATGAGCATTCACAATAACTTTCATCAGATTGATATACAGTACGTTCTGTTCATGTTACCCAAAATAATAAGTTCATGAATAATCGTTCAATTAGCTCATTCAGGCACAACACTGCATCTAATGCTCAGGTGTGTTGACGTGCATTATGTGCTGCAACATTGCTGGTTTGTGACCTGGACTAATAGTTCAGAAATGTGATTGAAACCAAAAGAAAGAAGTAGATCAATGAAATTTGCTACAGAACTGGATTAACACATTGTTGTATTGTGATCTTTAACTGGTTTCATGAATAAACATGTCACATAGTAGGATTATGTGGTTAAATACAAAATGCCCTACTTTAAAACAAGAACTCGTGAGTTTTGTTTCAAGGTACAAATTTGTACCCTAATCCCAGCCACTGAGGCTGATTCAATAAGCATCTTGATACGGTGCCAGCAATATGGTACATTGGTACATTGGTAATGATACAGTGAAGCCTCCTGTCGATACAATTAGATACCTTCACCCCTGTTAGAGAGTGATATGCACCACCTTATGTCAAAAGTGATTTATGACCCTAGTTCTGACAATAATTATGACAGAGGGACGGTCATTCATCAAAGTGATTTGACAGGTTGTATCGTCCAATCAGAAGCTGCCACGTCATCACCGGAAGTCCCTCCTTAACCAGAAGTCCCTCCTCCCTGCTAGAGACCGGAAATGTCGTCATCAGCCGGAAACGTTGTCATCAGCCGGAAATTTCGTCAATCCGGAAGCCGTGTCAGTGCCTGGATTCCCGCCTCTTCCGGGGTTTTAGAGCCAATGAGGTGAGGGCCGTGTAACAGTGGGATGGTCCGGCGAGGGCATGTTGGGGCATGTCTGGGAAAAACAGTCAAAATAACAAAAAAGAGAATAAAACAGAGCTATTTCTGCAAAAGCAGTTATTTTCTAAAAAAGGAGCTGGTGTGAAAGAGTGTGGCGGTTGAAGGGGTGAAAGAAGGTCTGCTTTAAAAAAAACTCTACCTTATTGCGATCTTTTTCCTCACAACCTCCCCATGGGTGTTTATGCATCTAAAAACAGTCAAAGTAAGAAAAAAGAATAAAACAGAGCTATTTCTACAAAAGCAGTTATTTTCTAAAAAAGGAGCTGGTGTGAAAGAGTGCGGCGGTTGAAGGGGGTGAAAGAAGGTCTGCTTTAAAAAAAACTCTACCTTAATGTGATCTTTTTCCTCCCATGCTTCCACAGGTGTTTCTGCATCTGAAAACAATCAATGTAAGAAAAAATAATAAAACAGAGCCATTTTTGCAAAAAACACGGTTATTTTCTTAAAAAGTAGCTGTGACGAAAGAGTGCGGCGGTTGAAGGGGTGAAAGAAGGTCTGCTTTAAAAAAAAAACTCTACCTTAATGTGCTCGGTCTCTTTTCCTCCCATGCTTCCATGGATGTTGCTGCATCTGAAAACAGTCAAAGTAAGAAAAAAGAATAAAACAGAGCTATTTCTGCTATATCAGAGCTATTTTTGCAAAAACACGGTTATTTTCTTAAAAAGAGCTGGTGTGAAAGAGTACGGCGGTTGAAGCAGTGTCTAAAAACAGTCAAAGGGAGAAAAAGAATAAAGAAGCAGAAAATGAGAAGAAATTGTGATTTTGGTAAAAGTACTAGTAAAAGAGTGTTCTATTTGAAAACTACTGCAGAGAAAAATAAATAAAGCAGCTTTAAAAACTCTACCTTTTTTTCTGAAACATCTGAAAACAGTCAAAATAAGAAAAAAGAATAAAAACATTGAAATGTGGATTTAGTGAAAAACAACTCGTGGAGCCGAGCAGGTTTAGTGAAAGAAAGAGAAATTGAGAACAGTGGTCGGTGTCCCTCCCCCGTGTGTGCGGGAGAGCCTGTACAGCGCTTAGTCAGAGAGGCGCGCATTTTTAAAAAGATGAAGGGCCTAATATCATCCGCTGTAAGATTAGAGAACTTTTTGTCAATGTCTGCATGTAGATACCCCCAGCAAACACGAGGGTTACAATTAAATCCGGGCGCCGTGCTGGCTGCAATAAGACTGAGCTGGACTGACTCCAGCGGTACTGTTAACACCTCGCAACGCTGCTTCTCTGCAGGAGCCGGGTGTAGTCCCATGATATAAACTAAAAAGAGCTGGTGTGAAAGAGTGCGGTGGTTGAAGCAGTGAGAGAAGGTCTGCTTTAAAAAAAAAACTCTACCTTATCGTGCCTCCCTCTTTTCCTCCAGAGATTTTCCATGGATGCTGAAGTGCCTACAAAACTGTGAAAAGAACAAAAACACTGTTATAAAGAAGAAAGAAAATGAATAAAATAAAAAAACAGGGTATAACGGGAAAAGAATAAAAACATTGAAATGTGGATTTAGTGAAAAACAACTCGTGGAGCCGAGCAGGTTTAGTGAAAGAAAGAGAAATTGAGAACGGCGGCAGGCGTCCCTCCCCCCTGTGTGTGCGAGAGAGCCGGTACAACGCTTAGTCAGAGAGGCATGCATTTTTAAAAAGATGAAAGGCCTAATATCATCCGCTGTAAGATTAGAGAACTTTTTGTCAATGTCTGCGTGTAGATACCCCAAGGAAACACGAGGGTTACAATTAAATTCGGGCGCCGTGCTGGATGCAATAAGACTGAGCTGACCTGACTCCAGCGGCACTGTTAACACCTCGCAGCGCTGCGTCTCCGCAGGAGCCGGGTGTAGTCCCATGATATCAAGAGATTTACGATTAAATCCAGGTGCCATGCTGGCTGCAATAAGACTGAGCTGACCTGACTCCAGCGGTACTGTTAACACCTCGCAACGCTGCGTCTCCCCAGGGGGGTCTGCAGTCATCCCCAGGCCCTAATTTGATCAATGAACTTAGGAATACGTTAGATCAGTGATGCGGAAAAACAGATGTCCAGGATGTCATACATATCTCTAAGATGATAAACATCTACATCAAACAGCGCTATCTTCTTATTTCACAGGCAATATACAGAATCCCAATGTTAATGTACAGATAGTCACTTCCTATATATAACCCGAGGTATAAGCCGGTTCACTCTCTTGCTTTTAAAATCAGACTGAAGACGCATCAACCTGGCGAACATGGAACATGGTAGGCCTTGATTTTCCCTCTCATCGAGACTGATTTTCTTCAGAAAGACTAAATTCAGTTTTAAAATCTGTCTGCCGCAGTTTTGACACACCGTGGTGCTCACACCGTGGCCGAAATACATCCCCGCCCGCCATCACAAGTGGACGAAAACTTTGTTATTAGAGGTGAGTCCGTTTATTTATTTTAAATTTATTTATTTATTATATTGCAGGGCTGAAAATCCAGCCGTTTGTCGAGAATACCTTTGCACCGAAGTTCTACCGACCAGTCAGGATCCCGCTGCCACTGGTGTTGCTACTGCTAAGCCGGGTAGCCGTCTGAGCCGCAGAAAGCGTCCGGAGTCTGCAAAACCCAGCCGGGTAAAAGGCCCGCCTCCGGCAAACAATCCCGGCGCAGCCCCGAGTCTCAGAAAGCGTCCGGAGTGCTCAAGGTCTCCAAGGGTAGAAGGCCCGCCTCCAGCCAACGATCCCATCGCCGCTCCGGGTGTATCAGGTAAAACTACTGCAACAGTTTTGCTTCTTTTTTTAACTTTTAGAAAGTTTAATGTAACTTACTCTGCTCAGCTAAACGGTTAATGCAGCCATATTGAATCTGGATAACGCGTCACCCGCTGACGCATATTCCGGGGGGCAACTCTTTCTCATGCTATCTGACACGCATGTTTCAGAGACAGCGCTGCCTAGAGGATCGTGGTTCATTGAGCCTTTTTTTTTTTTTAAAGGTGCTGCTGTGTCGGAGCTCGTAGCGAGTCCTGGGTCGGAGAGTAGAAGAAGTTAAATGAAGGCGGTAACGCGCCTGAAAATCCTCACTCTGTTTCATTGATTCAGCTGTCACACTTTGATTTAATAGATAATGCGTTGCTCCACATTGATTCCCCGCTACCCTCTCCGACTTCTCCAGAACCTGCTCCATTGATTCAGCCGTCACACTTAGATCCGATGGGTGAACCCTTTCAGCATAGTGATTCTGCGCCGTCCTCTTCCCCCTCACCGGGCTACCGCGAGACACAACCGCCCGTACCTATTGAACTACTGCGTGCCGTAAACATCGTGGCCCAGGCCGCTTCAGCCTTGTTTTCAGATTCTGATTCTGAAACCAGCTCTGAAGAGTCATCTACAGATTCTGAAAGCATTTATACACAGATGTCTTTAGATTCTGATGACGATTCCGAGGAGCTGCCTTCATCTCAGGATTCTGAAACCAGCTTTGAAGAGCAGTCTTTAGATCCCGGTTCCGAGGAAGATGTCACACCCGCGCCATTAAATCCGACAGCCCCCGCGCCATTAAATCCAGCAGCACCCGTGTCACTAAATCCAGTACCAGCAATAAATTCCGCAGCCCCCATTCAGCACGGTGGAGGAGATCTCCAGACGAGTGAAGAGGTCCCATCTTCTTCTTCACAATCGGCTGAAAATCCCTCAATACCCGTCACCCGCGAGCGTTTTAATAATCGCGAAATAAGACTGTCTTAAACGTCCCGGTCCGCGATACGCCAGACCTCGCTCAATTTTACACGGACATCAGGCTCATCCTTGCAGATCTGGCTACTGAAGTATCCACGGTGGTTAGACGTAATGATCTAGTACAGCTTGAAGTAAGGAGTCAAAATAATCATAATCATCTTTCACTCGCCATCAATGATCAGAACGTAAATGAAAAACCGCTTTCGACGAGTTATTAGAGCGCATGGTCCAGTCTAATGAAAGCATAGCTTCAGACTCACGCTTGGAATTTATTGCTCAAATCATTGCCAACCCATCAGGCGGTGCTAAACGGAAATTGGAAAAAACTCTAGACTGTGAAATTATTAATAAAAAAAGACGCCATCTGTACGCCATGGGGAATCGAGGAGATCAACTATGCTTCGCCATCAGCGTAGCTCATCTCGTAGACCCGAACCTCACAGATTACCAGGCTGTGTCACGCGGTAAAGAGCTACAGAGCCTGGCCGGGATGGATGATCAGACACCTGTCACGTTCAGTCACATTGAAAAATTTGAAAAAATCTTGAACCGGAAAATTGTAATCTTTTACAGAACACCAGACAACCGCCCCTTATCACATTTTGAAACTGATTTCCCGGACCGCTCTAACCCTCTCTTTCTCCTCCTATTACAGAGTCATTACTACGGTATAAAAATTCTTTGCGGTTTTATAGGCGGTAAATACATCTGCAATTTTTGCTATTAATGTTATGAGAAGCTGCACAGCCACATCTGTAGAGGATACTGCTCTGTCTGTAACGCGCCCTCCTGTACTCAGGAGAAGCCTGCTGCGGTGATGTGCTCAGACTGTCACAGAACATGTCGAAACTCTTCCTGTTTTATGAGGCATAAAGAGTCTAGACCCGACTCATCTTCCTCAGCTCAAACTCCTCGGGCCAGTATCTGGTCAACGATTAAGCGCTGTCTAAAATGCCGGATGCTTTACACCGTTTCTGCGGGGGATGGAACGCATCCTCACACCTGCCCACGTCTAAAATGCAACATCTGCGGCGAGAAATTGCCGTCTGAATCCGACGCTGCGGGTGACGAACATCAGTGCTATGTACATGTTCCATTTCTGGTGTGTACAAAGATGCTGCAGGGTGTCCAGTGGGTATCATACAGGCTAGATTGCGTCAGACAATTTCTCCTGCATTTTAGGAGACCGCTGTATCGGGGGTCCACCTTAATAGCGCATAACTCCAGGGGGTTTGACGGGTATCTGGTTCTGAACGGGATGATCGAGTTAGGTCTGCAGCCGGATCTGATCACGCAGGGAAGTAAGATTCTCCCTGCCTACCAATTGAGATTCATCGACTCCCTCTGCTTTCTAGCTATGCATCTTAGTCAGATGCCAAAAGCTCTGGGGTTTCCTGATTCTTCTAAAGTTCATTTTCCTCATAAATTCAGCTCCGAGGAGCATTTAAATTATGCAGGTCGCTTCCCTCCCCCTGCTGATTACAGTATAGACAGCATGTCTCAGCGCGAGCAGGATGAGTTTTACAGCTGGTACAGGGAGGTCTGTCAGGGGACTTTCAACTTTCAGAAGGAGGCTCTGCATTATTGTCAAAATGATATTAAAAGGATATTCTTTCTCAGGGCTGCGTAAAGTTCCGTGAACAGTTCCTCAATGACACCGGTGTGGACCCATTCAGCTGTATCACGATAGCGTCAGCCTGCATGAAAGTCTTCAGAACAAACTATTTGTCACCCAAAACGCTGGCCATCCCCTCTCCGGATGATTACAGGAGGCAATGTAAACGCTTTTCAAACGCTTCGATTCAGTGGCTCGAGTGGGTTGCGCGCAGCAGATCCGTTCACATCCAACACGCTTTAAAAGGCGGTGAGAAGCGCGTAGGTCTGTACTACGTTGATGGGTATGCGGAAATTGGAGGCGTGAAATATGTTTATGAGTTTATGGGCTGTGAATTTCACGGGTGCGGTGAGTGTTTTGATACGCGAGCAGTTTCTCCTGTCAGCGGGGTCCCCTACGAGCAGCTGCGTGACGCTACTGAGCAGAAATGCTGCGCGTTGGAGTCAGTTTACGGCATGCGCGTCGTGGTAATGTGGGAGCATTAATGGACGAGGATGAAGATGGAAAACCCTGAGGTGAGAGCGTTCATGAGTGAGTTTAAACCCCCTGAACCGCTCTCTCCAAGACAGGCTCTGTTTGGCGGGAGGACCTGCGCGGTGAGGCTGCGGTACACAGCGGCTCCCAATGAGACCGTGCGCTATGTAGATGTCACGTCATTGTATCCATACGTCAATTTCAGCTACCCATACCCGCTCCGGCACCCCGTCATCATCACTCAAGACTTTGCTGCACCGCAGACTTACTTTGGATTCATCAAAGCCGTAGTCAACCCGCCGCGTCGTCTGTTTTTCCCCTTTTTACCGTACAAGACGGCTCGTGATAAACTGGTGTTCACCCTCTGCCGTACATGCGCCGAAATTAACAACCAGGCGGGCCCTTGCACTCACGATGAAGAAGGAAGAGCGCTAACGGGGGTCTGGGTGACCGCCGAATTTAACAAAGCTCTGGAGCTCGGTTACACAGTGAGTAAAATCACAGAAGTCTGGCACTTTGAGAACCGTAGCGACACAATTTTCCAGGGCTACATCCAGACCTTCCTTAAAAACAAGCAGGAGGCATCTAGCTACCCGCCCCAGGCGAGCAGAGAGGCTTACATCAGGGATTATAAGACGCATCAGGGCATTCGACTAGACGCCGACAAAATCGAGGTGAATCTGGCCAAAAACCAGACAGCAAAAATCTCTTTAAATTCTTTCTGGGGCAAATTTGCTCAGAGAAATAATCTGGTTCACAGCGAACTCATCAGCGACCCTGAACGATTTTTCAGGTTGATGTTTTCAGGTTTGTACAGGGTGGAATATTTCACCTTTCTGAATGAGAAAACTGCGATGGTTCAGTGGAAATACTCTGACCGCACCGTCATCCCTCCGGGTAAGACCAGCAACGTGTTCATTGCTGCTTTTACAACTGCCTACGCTCGCCTGAAGTTGTACGGTTATCTAGAGCGGGTGCAGCACCGTGTTCTTTACACAGACACAGATAGCCTGATTTATGTGGTCAAAAATGATGAAACTCCCCTGCAGCTAGAAAATTATCTGGGGGACCTCACTGATGAGCTGGACGGAGACACCATTCAGGAATATGCGGCTGCTGGTCCCAAAAGTTACGCTTATCAGACTCGCGAGCGCAAGAAGGTTGTTTTGCGCATGAAGGGCATCACGCAGACCCGGGAGTGCAGCGAACGCGTCAGCTTTGACAGTGTAAGAGGTCTAGTGGAGGGTTATCTCGCCAACAGCAATGGCAGCAGTACCGGTGGTGGTTCTGGAGAGGGGGTGATCGAGGTTCCGCAGTACACCATCAGACGCGACAAAAAGAGCTTTCAGGTGAAAAACTCTGCATTTGAAAAAAAGTTTTGTGTGGTGTATGACAAAAGACACCTCTTTCCTGACGGCACCACTCTGCGTTTTGGGTATTAAACAGGGGAAAAAAAATTACACACATTACAGAGGAGATTGATTTTTTTGACTGTAGAATGAAGATGCCGTTTTCATGTATGGTTGTTGGCCCTTCAGGGTGCGGAAAAACTTTTTTTGTAAAAAATGTGTTGGAAAATGTCAATTGTGTGATGGATGCCGAACCCACTAATGTGGTATGGATTTACACGTCTTTCCAGCCTATGTATACTGAGATGATGAAGTTTAATAAAAGAATTAAATTTCTACAAGGATTGCCTGAATCATTTGAGAATGAAGATCTGTTTCCCTCAGATCAGAATCATCTAATCATACTTGATGTCGTCATTTCCAAGCGGGTGAGCATCAGAAGGTGGTGAAGATTTTCACGCAATATAGACATCATCGAAATATGAGCGTATTCTTGCTCACTCAGAATGTATTTCATCAGGGTAAATACAGCCGCACCATTAGTTTAAATACAAACTACATGGTGCTTTTTAAAAACCTTCGTGATTAATTACAGATGAAAATACTGGCTCATCAGATCTTCCCCACACAAAAAGCCTATTTTCTGGAGAGTTTTGAAGATGCAACCAGAGATCCCCGGGGGTATTTAATCCTGGATCTCACCCCGACCTCTCCAGAACGGTACAGGCTGAGAACGGGTATACTTCCGGGTCAGTAGCTGGCTGTTTACGTACCCAAATCTAAATAACTCACCATCATCAACATGTCAGCACGCATAAAAAGGAACGCGCCGTTACTCAGAGCTCTGTACCATGCAGCGCCGCGGAAACGTAAGGAGATTCTGACTCACTGCTCGCCCGACTTTCTTCATGCTCTGAGCGAGATTGCTTTAAATCTTTTGAAAGGGAACATTCCTCTAACCTCGTGCCAATATAAAAAACTGAAGAGGCAAAAGAGAATTATCAAACTGTTGGCTGATAAAAAAAAACTGGGATAAAACGCAAGAGGCAGGCCCTAAACAGGCAGTCAGGTGGTTTTATTTTACCGCTGCTTTCTGCGGCCATTCCTATCCTGGGAAATCTTTTAGGAGGGATCATTAGAAGATAATTAAAGAAAGGAAAAATGTCTCTGAAGACCTCGCAGAAGATGTTCCTTGTTTCACCTCAACAATTGAATAGATTGAATCTGACGCAGCCGGAGGCGTCTATGAGGCAGACGGCTGAAAATGATCTGGATGAGAAGATGAGAGCCATATTAAACGAACCGGGTCTAAGTTCTTATGAGAAGGTTAAGCGATATGACGCTCTGCTCCAAAGATATCTCACCCTAATCAAGCAAGGTCTGAAGGATGACGGCCGAGTTACTCTGACTTTACGCCGCGAGTCGGCAGACGAGCAGCATCCTACCCAACCTGCGCCCAAAAATGGACCTGAGATCGGACGGCTTCTTCCTGCATCCGGACAGACCAACTGGGATGAAATAGCGACCGACATATTGAAAAACCTACCCCGGAGGAATTTCAGAAACAGTGAATACGTTATAAAGAAGCTAATCAGGAGTAACGGTAGATGGACTTCAAAAGGGGAGTTTGTTCATAAGGGTCAGATTGTGGAAGGCTTGCACATGATGGATTTATTGAAAAACCTTTAAAAAAAAATCTCAAGCTCCTGAGCCAAGAGGTTGGATGACTTTTCTGAGTACTCTGAAGGAGCTCAACCTCCCTTTATCGTCCGTGACCAATCCTGAAGCGCATGAGCAATACAGACTTCTGAAAACTGGCGAGTCAGAAGATTCATCAAGCATGCGGACCTCCGGATGGGGGAGAAAGAAGAAGAAAATTATTTTATCACCAGAGTGGAGCTCGCCGCTGGAGAAAACTCAGCATACAGCTGAGAGCTCAGCCCCTAAAGATGAAATCGGGAGGACCCGGCGTAAAACTGTAAAACCAACATCTTGGATAAACTTTACTCTGTAAAATTAAAAATATATGCATGTGTGTATTTAAAAAAAAAAAAAAAGACGAGTAAAAGTTTTTCTGCCTTTCTTAATAAAACCTTTGATCATCGAATTATTTTCTGTTCCAGTCTCTTTATTTTTGTTACAGAGAAAACAATGGTGAAATAAAAAGTTTATAAACTGATATTAAAAAAATACTCAGAAGCTAAACATCTACAGAATACCAAATTTAAAATGAAAAGAATTAGTCTGCAGCACTCTTTAAACATTTGTAGAGAGTAAGTTTGGTGATTAAAACAGCGTGACTGCTGTTTTCTGATACAACGCTCATATTTCTTTACAAAGTTGAATACCTCAAGATCATTTCTTAACACATCAGCATGATACAGGGATAATAGTTGTTTAAAAGATAAACCGCAGGCTCTGTGGCAGAGATAATAAACACAGTGATGTCCGCATGTGGTAGACAGGGGGTGCTGAAGCTGAAGATTGTGATACATGATTTTCTGAGAGCGGTCTTCCAGAAATTGTAGAATGCTGGAGGGATAATGAGTAAAGTCGGGGGGGAAACCGTAAGAGTCAAAGAAGGTAGCGATGCCGCTCTGCTCCAGGGTTAGAGAAAGCCAGTGCTCTCCGGGCAGGTGAGCGGGGTGGGTGTTCACTATAAAGTAGGCGGGTGGTTTAAAGTCATGAGTCAGCAACTGTAGCTGATCAGAGGCCCACACCCCGCATAAACATTTCCCCCTAGTAGATGACGCAGAAGACTCTCGAGTTGGTGGTTATTCATTTTCTCTTCACACCTGCTCAGTAATAATCCACCAGTACTTGTCTTTTAGAGTTTATCTCCAGAATAGAGTTGTAGCAGGCGTACACGATTAACGTCGTCATCTGGGGTAATGGTGCTCTGAATCTCATTTCCAGTCTCAGGTTACCGCTGGGTATGGGGGAGAGAGCGTTGGTATCCTCAGCCGGGGTAAGATTAAACACAAACAGCGAGTATCCGTTGTTAAAATCTTCACGGGCGATGCTCAGCGGCAAATCTTTTAGGTGTCGACCTGTAGCGATAAACATGCTGTAAAACTCTGACTGAAATCCCCTGATTAAATTGGAGCTGGAATGCCTTTGCGGGGATCTGTCTCCCATCCTGACATAAAGCTAAATACTCCACGTCATTATGGATGAAATTAAACGGTGAAAGATCTCTCCTCCCCGTGAAGGCCTCGTGATCCACCATGGCAAGCAACACGTATTTGGGTATGACCCCCAGAAATAGATTTTCCTGATTACATATCCTGGAATTCTCAGGGATCGAGTAAGTCTTTACGTTAACTCTGTTGTGGAATTTTAGTTATCAAAGATCACACACTAAGTGAGAATCAAACAAAGTATTTTATTAAGAGCTGATCAACAATGAGAGTCACACAGTCAAAGGTTTGGCTGCGTGAGTCTGCCAGGTACATGTGAGCTTTGGTTAATATAGAGCCAGAACATGAGCTGATAACATCGAGGTCGGAGGTCATTGTAGTAAATTCTTCTACATAGCTGATAACATTGTAGGGAAATGTAAGGAGTGAAAGGGGGAAAGGGGAAGGGAGAAGCTCACTAAATTCGTATCTAATGTTAAGGAGTAAAAGGGGGAAGGAGAAGCTCACTACATTCTTATCTAAGTACACAGACATACAAAGTTTAGGCTACAAACTATAAGGGTATATGTATAATTTTTCCATTACAATCCACCCCTTTGATTAAAATGCAACATATTAATCACAAATAAGGAGAAAAAAATTCACTCAAAGAACTCCAAATCACCACTGTCATAATAGGGAGTGATATCCGCTGGAGTGTAATGATGAACATGGAAATTAAACGTTCTGTTAAGCATACATTTGATCAGAGGAAGAACACAGCAAAAAACAACCAGAACACAAAGGAGAAATATAGCCAGGAGAGTAGCAATCCTGGTCAGAACCAAGACCCAGGAACCACTAGTAAGCCATTTCCAGAAATCCCACCCCTTGGAGGGCAAATTAGCATTGTTGTGGTCGTGTAGGGTGTCCCAGAGATCAGTAAGGGCATCATGAATCACAGACAAGTTAGCAGATGTATCAGGGACAAAAGTACAACATTGATCTCCAATCAGAGCACAAGTGCCACCTTGTGTAGCTAATAGAAAATCAAGGGCCATCCGGTTTTGTAGAGACATTATTCTCAAGGCCTGAACTTCCTTTTGCAGCAAGCTAAACCCAGAATCCACTAGAGAGGTTAAATTTTCCAAAGAGATTGATAGATCTTCCACAGTCCATACTAGTTCCCCAACCCCCCACCAGGGCAAAGCCATCATAAATCCTTTCATCTGTGGAGAGAAGATACCGCGTTTAACACGATGGGGATGGTAAAAGGGGTCAGAAAAGGGCCGCAAGGTACCATTAGGGGTTAGAGTAAAGGCAGAGACATCAGGAAGCAGATAAGCCAGGTAACATGTTCCAGACCAATTGACAGGAAGGTAAATATAAGAGTGTCTGCCACATGTCCAAACCATATTCTGAGGACATCCAAAGCCGGTATCTGATGGAATGTAAGACCAAGTGGTGTTAAGAACAGAATTATTGTACATAGGAAGGTCAGGAAAAGGTAAGAGTGCTGTAAGGTTAAACACAACAACTCCTAAGCCCCACTCTGTAGAGGGAGAACTGTCAGGGAATAAATCACGAGGATTTAAAGTGAACGGGTCAGAGCGTTTGGGGCAAGGTGAGGATATACATGAGGCTGAAATGGTACGCTGACAACCTAGAGTGTGCCCTAAAAAAAATAGTGCATCTGTCCTATTTCGCTGAAAACAAAGAGGTGGGGAAGAATATGGATTTGTACGATCCCTTAAGCGGAAGACAGTTCTGGATGAAACACAAGTGGAGTTTGTGTTGCTGGAAAACTCAGCGGGCCTCCTCCAGGAGAGGGGAGGGCGCTGGTGTGGCCAAGTAATGTTCCTAGGGTGTAATCTATTACCCATGATCAGAGTCCACAAAGTGGTATTCAAAGGGACTGGATATGGAATAAAAACTGATTGAGTGGGTGTGGCATGCGGCACCAGTCCACAAACATAGCAACTGTCATTTGTCAATTTATGAGCAGACATATTAGCAACTTGCCACCAAAGATTCTCAGTGTGATCATGATGCTGAAGGATGTGGTTATCTCGGCGGTGCCTCCTGAAGGAGGGTGCTTCTGTCCCCTGCAGTCGTCTGGCGGGTTGGGACGAAGCTGGGGTGCGTTGTGTCAGGCGAGGTCCAGTTGGGTCCAGGTACCAGAGGAGGGAGGTAGTAAGGATGAAGAGGATGACGCACGACCATCCCCTCACGGCAGTCTGGGTGTACTTCATGTTGTCACGTGGGGAGTAGAATGCCTCGCACGGGGCTGACCTCAGGGATTATTCTGCCCTGTGGTTGAGAGGTCAGCTGGAGCTGGGGTTGGTGTACCTTGAAACCTCCTACAATGGGATGCGTAAATCCACGTGGATCTTTCAGCGACCTTCACGGCTGTATGAGTGACCAACAGGACCTGGAAGGGACCCAGCCACCTTTTTGACCGCCAGTGCTTTCTCCTCGTCTCTCGGACCAAGATCCAGTCTCCCGGAACCAAGGAGTGAAGCAGATCTGATGCTGGGCGTGGCAGGGCCTCCTTCACCACACTCTGCACCTGTGAGAGAACTTTGGACAGATTTTGACAATAAGCAAGCATGTTACTTTCACAGTATGTGGTAGACACGGAGAGTCCTGGAGGATCCAGACCAGTGTAGGGAGGTCTGCCAAACAGAATCTCAAATGGGCTAAGATTCGTCCGGGTACGTTTCCTCATTCTCATGTGCATAAGAATGAGTGGGAGGGCTTTAGGCCAAGACAGTCCTGTTTCTTCACAACATTTAGCCAACTTACCTTTTAAAGTGGCGTTCTCTCTTTCAATCGCTCCGCCTGATTGCGGGTGATAAGAACAATGAGTCTTAAGCTGGAACCCCAACAGTCCACTTACCTCTTTCAGGGCTGCATTGACAAAGTGTGAACCATTGTCAGATGAAACCTTAACTGGAATTCCCCATCTTGGAATGATTTCGGTCACCAGAGCCTTAGCCACGACTGAACTTGTGGCATGCTTTGCTGGAAAGGCTTCAACCCATTTTGACCACATGTCTACCATAACTAGACAATATTTCTTACCTTCTGCAGGTGTTAACTCAATGAAATCCATCATCAAATGATCAAAAGGCTGATTAGGTGGTGTATGACCAGCTGGAGGGCAGGCAAGAGGGCGGGCGGTGTTATAGCCTGCACAGATCAAACATTTTTTACAGTAATTTTCAGCCACCACAGTGAAGCCTTTTGTGAACCAAAGAGATGTTGTGGAAGATACCATCCCCCCTTTTGACACATGGTCCAACCCATGTGACAACTTAGCAAACCAGGGGAAGAAATGGCGAGGAAGGCAAGGTTTTCCATCAACAGAGCGCCATACACCTGCAGAATCAGGGGTGCAGGAGTTAGCCTTCCAGACAGAGCGTTCCTCTGGAGTAGAAAAAGACTGGATGTCCTGCAGAGAACAGGGAGGAGAGTGATCCTCTTCTGTGAGAGGAGAAGAGGTGAGAATGTGCGGAGAGGCTGACAGAGCTGCCTGCTTAGCAGCCTGGTCGGCCAAGGCGTTGCCACGGGCAACAGAGGAAGTGTCTTTAGTGTGAGCTTGACACTTCACTACAGCGACATCGTCAAGGAGAGCCGCAACCTTGTGCGAATTTACAGGCCTCAGTGAGAGCAACAAGTTCAGCTGTCTGAGCAGAGAAATGTGAAGGGAGAGAACCAGAGAGGAGAACCCGATGCTCATCACAGACAGCAAAACCCACTCTGTTCTTACCAGAAGGGTCTCCGAAGGAGGAGCCATCACAAAAAAGAACAAGATTAGAGTTAAGAAGAGGCTCATCAGATAAATCTGGTCTCGGAGTGCAGATTTCAGACAGAACAGTCTCACAACAGTGATGAACACCATCGTAGAATGAGGAACAAAAACAGTTAGCTCACTGTATCCCACAATGTCACGTGATGCAAGTACAGCCTTCTCACATGCAGCCACAGCTCGCAGACATCCAGGAAGACCCGCAGCAACAGAGTCGAGCTTGGAAGAGTAATAGGCCACTGGGCGCTTGTGAGAGCCATGCTGTTGAAGGAGAACAGAAGACATGAACCCATGTTTTTCATCAACAAACTGAAAGAAAGGTTTGGATGGGTCTGGTAGAGCCAGGGCTGGAGCAGAACACAACGCTTGTTTCACAGACAGGAAAGCCTGCTCAGCCTCCGGGGTCCAGAAGAAATGGTCATGAGCAGATAGATTCTTACCATGTATACAGGAAGTCAGGGGGGCCTCAAGGTCAGAAAAATGTGGAATAAAGGTCCGACAAAACCCTACCATACCAAGAAATGACATCAGCTGCTTCTTGGTAACAGGTTTTGGTGCTTTCTGAATGGCCTCAATCCGTTTAGAGGTCAGGGCCTTGGTGGTGGCAGAAATGTGATGCCCCAGAAAGAGGACTTGAGGCTGGCAGAACTGCAGTTTATGCAGACTGGCTTTATGACCCTCAGAATGAAGATGGAGGAGGAGGGCCAGTGTGGCTTCCTTACACAAGGAGGCAGAAGGGCAGCAGAGGAGAAGGTCATCAACGTAAGTTAACAAAACCACGCCCTGTGGAAGCTGCAAAGAAGAAAGAGAATCTCTTAGAACCTCATTGTAGATTGTGGGGGACTCACAGTACCCCTGGGGAAGCCGGGTCCAGGTGTATGGCTTCCCATTGAACTCAAAAGCGAACCAGAACTGGCTGTCTGGATGAAGAGGAACAGATGTAAAAGCATTAGCCAGATCTACCACGGAGAAGTGTGTAGCAGTAGGAGGAATCTGCGACAAGATGGTGTGGGGGTTTGGCATTATAGGAGCCCGTGAAATAACTGCTTTATTGACAGCTTGGAGATCTTGGACAAAACGCCAGTCAGGTTTGGCTGGCGGTTTACGTGGTTTTATGATTGGGAAAATAGGAGTGCGAACAGGTGAATTTGGACAAGAAACAACAATACCACTCCTAAGATGTGAATTAAAGACAGGTGTAATACCCTCCAAAGCCTCAGGTTTTAGAGGATATTGCTTCTGGCAGGGGCGGTAGTCAGATTTCGGAGTGATGACTACTGGGGGGCAGTTCTTAACCAGGCCCACATCATGGGGAGAAGTGGCCCATAAATCAGAGGGAACCTGAGAGAGAGCTGGGGGAACTGGTGGCAAGGGTGAGTCAGCAGATAAACATGTCAGAAAATCATCATCTACCAACTGAACACTTTTCTGGCAGTGAATCACAGAGAGCATGCTCTGCTTAAATACACCCAGCCTTGGAGAAAACAAAACTGCTGAGTCATGAGTGGATTGCCACTGAGACTCTCTGAGAGCAGTAGCAACAAAGGGGCCCAAATCCTTCCACTCAGTCGAGTGGGACTTGGAAAGAGACACGTGTGGGTGTGTGTCAAGTTTAAACAACTTCTGTTGGTCAGGGGTTAGTGAGACAGACAAAATACACATACTTTCATTCCAAAACATACACGTCACAGTCAGTTTGTCAGAGCAGTCCCTAAAAAAGATTTTTTCATACTGCTGATCCGGCCCATCAGGACAGATGTAGGATGTGCAGTGTAAATCCCTCTCCTCCATCACTTCCGTCCCTGGGGAGACTCTGTCTCTGCAGAGGGACAGCCAATGTGAAGAAAGAGGGGAGCTTCCCATTTTCCACTGATAAGCATAGCAGGGAGCTCTTGGGTTATATTTAACCATCATTAAATCGTTTTCCTCAGTGTCAGAGGATGAACATGATATGGTCAGCCCCTGAGACCCAGAGGAAATCTGGATTCCCAGTTTGCACACGGCCCAGTAAATTTACAGGACAAACTTTGGACAAAAGAAAGGAATGTGTGAATTGATGCTCACCTTGTACTGAGCAGGTTAAAGGTACCGTGAATTTTTCTTTGTCATGATGGCCTCCAGCAGAAACAGAGATGACAATCTTACCACTGAGTGGTGGTGTGGGATTTAGGATGCCTGCCTTAAGAACTGAGTGAGTTGCACCACTGTCAACCATAAAAGAAACTGGTTGATTATTGACAGACAATGTAAACAAAGGAAAACGCTTATAAGCTACAGCAGCTAAATGGGTGTATGTGTGTGTGTATGTGTGTGTGTGTATTTCACTTCCCTCAACAGTTGCTGCAGCGAAAACTGTGGTGGGTGGAGAAAAAAACTCCTCTGGAGTCCTGCCTCCCGGGTCCGCCCCTCAGTCAGCCTGCTGGTTTCTCTGTTTGTGGGTGGGCCCATGAACACGAGGGCACTCGTCCTTCCAGTGTCCGTATTGGCCACAGCGATAACATGCCCCACGCTGTTGTTGGTTGTCGCCTCTCCCTCGTCTTCCTCTGCCCCTTCCTCTGCCCCTCCCATCTCTGTTGTATTGCGGTTGATTCTGGGAGGTGAACAGGGTCAGAGCTGTTGACATCTGTTTGTCTTTCTTGGATTCAGCTTTTTTCTTGTTTTCATCCATGACATCTTGTGCATGTTTAGCTTGACGTTGAAGCTTAGCCAGTCTGGTCTCATGTCTCATCCCCACATACTGTCTCTTCACCACTTCCAACACATCTCTGTTCATCCCTTCAATGATGGTCTGACAGAGAAGGCGTTCCCATGGTCCTGGAGTGTTCCCCAGGTCTCCTGCAGGGCGCTCCAAGCCAGAGTGTCTGGTGAAAACAGTTTCACAGCGGTGCAGAAAGGCCTCCATGCGCTCATCTGGGCCCTGTATCAGATTTCTCAGGGCAGCCGGACTTCCTCGATTAGGGAACACAGTCTTTATGCCATCACAGAGTGCGGTGATGGCTTCTCTGTAGGGTCGGTTCGTGTCATGGTCCCAGTCTGGATTTTTCAGGCAGGTGTTATCAGGAGGGAGGTGGGGACGGATCTTAGCCAGATCACTAGCAGTGAGCACTTTAGCAAGAATTTTTCTCAGTTCAAGTCCAGTGGGGCGGTGTTCACGGCAGAAAGCTCTCCACTCCTCGCTAGCTTTCTCACCATCTTCAGTGGGGTCAGGAAGATTTTTAGCATGTTCCATGATTTCAGAGGGGGACCAAGGGCGATAAACCAGTATGGGGCCGGTGGGTCCTGATACTTCCACCATGGGGGCACTAAAAATCTCAGTGTCTTCATCTTCAGCAGTATTTTGTCCCAAGAACAGGTCCTTTGCAGCCTGCCCAAATCTGTAAAAAGGGGAGGTTGATGACACCTCCGGTCCGTAGATTTTCCCGGACTTGGTGTGTGAAGGGCTGGCCATCTCTGCTGATGGTCTTTCGGTTCCCCCTGTAGCTTGGCCGTGGGTGGAGTCAGCGGGACCCGATGTCTCATCTCTCCGTCGGTCCTCTGGACGACGCTGCTGAGGCTGCTGGGGCTGCTGCTGCTGTAACACCGGGGGACAGGAGTCCAGATCTGGATCCACCTTCAGCGCCTGTAATCGTTCCTGCAGTGAACGATATGGAGAGGGTTGTGAATGCCCTAAATTATTATTATATGGTGGAGGTGCACTAGGCAGGGATGCATTATCCCTCCTGTTTCCTATATCTCCAGTCATATCTAATCCCCCACCCATTTCTTTCGTATTAGCTTTCCTAACCCTACATTCACTCTCATTCTTCCACATTTCAATGCATTTATTATGCCGTTCCCACTTCTCTACGTCCGTTGCCTTGATTTTTTTTCTTCTTCTTTTTCTCATTCCAGTCCTTCTGTGCTTCCTCAGTCAACTTATCTAATTCCTTTCTACTCAAACTCCCGTTCTCTGGAAAACCATATTTCTCTGTCCAGTAAGTCATGCAGTCCGTACAGTCAGGTCCATATTTCTTTTTCATATCTCTTAAGATTGGGGAGTCCCATTTACTCTCCTTCCCCGTCACAGCTGTGTTTCCCATTATGCAGCTAGGACGTCTCCTTGCTGGATTTTTCTTCTTCGAGGAGCCCAAACTCAGGCACAAAAATTGACTAAAACGCCTATTATTCCCACCGAAGTTTTCACCTCAGTGCCGGACTAACCCTACCCTACCGCAGTAGAATAGTGATCTACCTTGCTTTCACAAGATAGTGGGACCCTACCCTATTTTACATAAGATAGTGAGAGAAGGGTGGTAAATGGGAGTCCGATATGAAAACTTCTCACCGTGTGTGATTCGGGTGCTGCTCCACACGCAGACTTCGTTCTGGATATCAGTGGTGTCTGAACGGAGTCCCTCCGCCGTCCCCTGATGGTTAAGGCTGACCCAGGGGCTGAAGTATCCTTCAGGATGATCAATCACGGGTTCTGGTCCTCCGGTCAGGCACTCAAGATATCCTGTTCGTGACGCCAAGAATTGTTGTGGAATTTTAGTTATCAAAGATCACACACTAAGTGAGAATCAAACAAAGTATTTTATTAAGAGCTGATCAACAATGAGAGTCACACAGTCAAAGGTTTGGCTGCGTGAGTCTGCCAGGTACATGTGAGCTTTGGTTAATATAGAGCCAGAACATGAGCTGATAACATCGAGGTCGGAGGTCATTGTAGTAAATTCTTCTACATAGCTGATAACATTGTAGGGAAATGTAAGGAGTGAAAGGGGGAAAGGGGAAGGGAGAAGCTCACTAAATTCTTATCTAATGTTAAGGAGTAAAAGGGGGAAGGAGAAGCTCACTACATTCTTATCTAAGTACACAGACATACAAAGTTTAGGCTACAAACTATAAGGGTATATGTATAATTTTTCCATTACAACTCGTAAGAGGGGGTATAGTGCATTTCCTTTCAATAAGGCCGCAGAGTGACCTAATCGCACTGCTGGAGAAACTGTAACTTTTTTGACGAATAGAGAAGCTCCTAAAATGTTCAGATGGAAAGTGGAGTCCCTGGCTGCCATGAGGCAGAAATGGTCGCTAGCTCGGGTCAATTTTATTCTCAAATCCACCGAGTTCACTAGCAGTCTTTCGCAAAAAAAAAATATCGCCGTGAAGAGGATGGAGCAGCTGTAGTTCTCGTGAGTTTGCGGTAAAGGTCGCTCTCTGGTTTAACCCCCTGTTAGGGCCGTTATTGGGCACTATAGAGTCTACAGCTCCAGCGGTATCTTTGATGAAAAGACCCGCTGTAAACTGACTCTTCAGCGTGTCGTCAGAGAAGTTTAGCAGAGTTTCAATCATGGCTCTGTAAGGATGGGTGGCGCTGCTCTGCGAAATCAATCTATCCCCCAGAATGACATCGCACTGGCTGAAGATGGTATTTAGAGGATAATTAATGAGGCCCACCGCGGCATCATTTGCCAGGCTAGTGTGATCGGCGTTGGTGATCTTGACGCAGAGAAGCAACAAAGTGTTGTTCAGATCCAGATATTTATCTCCATCCCCCGGAATAAAAAATTCAATCGGACCTCCGTCGGTAATGGCTGAAAGAGGCGTAATTTCTGTATAAATCTTATCTTCAATAGAGAGCTGCGTCATCGGTGCGGAGAACAGGTCGAGCTCGGCGAGACTGCACTCAGCCGATTTCTGGTGTAGAAGGGCCATGATGGTGGTTGAAAAATAAAAATAAGATAAACTTAAAATATTTCGGTGCTGCGGGAGGACTTCCACCCCTTACGACCGCCTCCTCCGACTGATTTTCTCTTTGCACGCGTCCTTTGTTTTTTAGAGCGTGCGGTGGAAATGCGCTCCCCCGGCGGTCGCCTCTTTGGTCTGCAGGATAAGACCATGATGCCCCCGGACCCCTCCTGATCCCTGGGCTCCATCATCTTCCCTACGGTCCGGCTAACAACGTCTGTGGCTATATTCTTTGCAGCTGATTTAAGATGAGGTTTAGCGATGGCGAAACCTTTCTTCAGCAGCGGCCTGACAAAACGAAACAGTTTTGAAAATCTAGAACCAATTCCTCTCCCGTACATTACAGGGGCGCCTGAAAAAGAAGGAAGAGCACCCCCTTCTTGGCTATCATAATAACTGATAAAGCGGCGCGGGTCCTGTCTCAGACATAAGAGAGACATGTCTAAAGTAACAGAGTTTATACAGAGCGCTGAGGCGTGACCGGTTTGAAATGTAATTTGATGATCGTCTTCCCGTACATAAAATCTACAGGTCTGTCATGATCCGTTTTAATCTCGATGCGTATACTCTTGATGTAACTCTTTGACAGGGGAACGTAATGCACCTTGTTGTATCTGATGTTCACCACATCTCCGTAATCTCCTTCAACTGTCACCACGTCAAGGAGTGGAGCGTAAGTGTCCCCGATATTCTAAACTGAATAAGATCCGTGTAGACAAAGAGGTTATATATCCCCGTTCTGAGGTCGCTGGGGTAAGGGGCTGCCCGGTTAGAGAGAGTCCACCATTCGTTCGCTTTTAAACCTAGCATATATGCCAGGGGCGGGTAGGGTCGGATTCTGTACTGACCATTCCCTCTGAAATCTATGCGTTTGCTCACTTCGTTATAAGATGCGTCTGCTGAGGGGTTGTGCTTTCTGAGCGCTGGCACTAATTGATCCAGGAGGTCTTTCTGACGAGCGTAATATCCGCCTCTGCTGAATTTTACACTAACCAGTACTTGATGATGCTTTCGTGAAGCTTTGTTCGACCTTCCTTCCTCGCCCATCTTCATTAACTCGATGAAAGCGGCATCCGGCGGTAGATTATACCACGTTCGGGGGTAAACAATTTCGCACAGACCCACCATCCATTCTCCGCTCAGCTCAATGGCTTTAGTCAGATCCACGGTGTAGCATGAGATGGTGTTGTCTTTAAACAAAGCCGCGCTGGCGTTGGAGGGAAGGGTCACGTAAAACACTCGATAGATTCATAACGCAGGTGTGCCTGGAATTAAGGATCCACCCTCTGTACACCTCGCTTTTCAGGCGTTTAAGAGATCCGACCTCTTGACCCAGCAGCAGAATTTAAGTGGCCAGCCTTTCCAGCGCAATTAAACCTGCTTTTAACCCCCGACGGCACATTGCTTCAGAATTTCCTCCACGTGGTAAGGTCTGTCTTTAAACATTTTTACTTTTTGCAGCTCGGCTTCATAAAATGAACCTGCTATGGGCTCGCCGTCGAAATCCTTAAGTCTGTATACGGGCGGAACGCGCGGAATACACTCGGAGACTGTAAACACCTCATCGGTAAAACTCTGCTCATACTTTTTATCAAATACTCCTCTAAGCTTGGATATTCTAACAAGATCTCCCTTCTTAAACTTCAGCGCTTTTGGACACCGTAAAGATTCTGAAACAGTTGAGAGCTGTTCTCCGAGGTGACCTGCATGGGGGTCATTTTAATACTCCGGTGATAGCTGTGGTTATAGCTCTTCACCAAATCCTGTAAGACGTCAACGTATCGCTGCGTGTTTTTGGCCGTAAAATATCTCCACATTCTAGTTTTTAACGTTCGGTTATATCTCTCCACCACCGATGCTTTGAGGTCGCTCGCGGTGGCAAAATGCACGATCCCATGTTTCTTCATCAGACCTCCAAAGCTTTTATTGAAAAACTCTTTACCAGAATCTGTTTTCTAACTTTTTAGGTATCTGACTGTCTCTGAAGACTGATTCAAAAGCCCTCACCACCTCGCCGGCAGTTTTTTTCTTCAAGGCACGAACGTAAGCCCTTTTTGAAAATACGTCTATGACCGTTAATATATAATTAAAACCGTCGTTATGTTCGGCTAAGGCCCGCATATCGCATAGACCGGCCTGAAACTGACATTGGATTCTGGCCGGTTTATGGAGAGTGTAAGCATCCTGCTCCACTAGGAAATCTCTGACTTTATCAACTTTAACTTTCTCCCCCGTTTCATCTTGTACCCCCCTCTGGAGTTTATCCACTCCGCCCAGACTACCTGGATGGGTCGGGTTGTAATAGACTCTTTTCATGACCTTATTCTCAGTCATCCTGCCTTCCGCAAGCGCTAAGGTTTTACTGGGAAAAAGAGAAACGAGAACGCTTCTTTATTCTGTTTTCTTTTTATTTTTTTCACTTAACAGCATATATATATATAAAAAAAAAGCATACATGCTTATTCAAGTAAAATATGAATAGACATTACTTTAAAGGAAATATCAACCCTCTCAGACAAACTTGTAGCGCTTATACACACATGGCGGTGTACAAACAACACCCTTTTTTTTATCTATTCTTTTTATTTCCAGTCAACATCAAAAAGAAAAAAGCACGCGTTTTATTCAAGGAAAAGAAAAACTAAGCTCGGATAATCGTTAAAGCATGGTCTAAATTTTATCCTAAACCCTTAAAGATTAATTACCTCTCCAATACTCATTCACTATTAAAAGTTGCTCTATTTTAGCTACACCCTGCTCAACCAGTCAATCTAACATCTCATACATATCCTCAATTCTCCTCACTGATTTGAGTTCATGTAAAATAGTCTCTGCCATGGTCTTGACTCTGCCGTCTTCAGATTGGATGTTGCATAGAATTAACAGACGTTGAATGGCTGGAATGAATCGAGGGGTGCAGAGACCTCTCATGAGACCGTGAAAGTTGTCGCTGTAGTAGTCATCATCAAGCACGTCCAGACACTGGTGCTCTTTCTGGCTGGGGTGGTTAATGTCGCATCCTTAACAGTTGTCCTCCCAGAACTTACGGAGGACGCTGGTGAGTAGATGGAGAACCGCCGTCTTTCCAGTGTTGATGAACGTAGATGACACCCAGCCGTCCGGCTCGTCCTACTCCAGGCTCTCTACGTCTCCCACGGATGAGGAAGGAGAAGCAGGCTACGATACAGCAGAACTGCACCATATAGGATCCTGAGGCCCTGTAGAGGATGAATGCAGGGAACCCTCATCCACGACCAGCTCCAATGTCACGGGCGGCGCTGGCTCGGGATCCTGAGCGTACCCCTCGACCCTGATTCCTGACAACAGCGAGGGTGAGCACTCGATGTCCTGAGAGTACCCCAGACCCCCGGCTCCAGACAGCAGCGAGGGTGTGCAGTCGAAGTCCTGAGACAGGTCTGGCGAGCCCGGGCTGTGAGCTCCGTGCTGGGGTGAAAACTCACCAGACTCGCTCGAGTCGGACGGAGCAGGGATCCGATCGAAGAACTCGGTCAGACATCTCTGGCCGCGGGGTCGGGATGTAGCATGCATCTTTCTCTCTTGCGTCGTGGGTCCTTCCAGAATCTAGGTTAAAAGAAAAATGTCCTGCTGCAGCTTCTTTTATCTTGCTAGGTGACTTTCTCACTCCCCCCGGTAGAACCCGAGCCAATAAGAACATGTCGCGTGGTAGGTGGGGTTAGAGGAACAGCCAATGGAGGAAGGCGGAGGCGTAGTCCTCAAAAATCTCAGGCGGAGTTGGAAAAACAGCCAATGGAGGAAGGAGGAGAAGGCGTGGTCTACAAAAATAAGTTTTTTTTCACCGATATGGCGTCTTTCCAGTTGCGACAGTCGCGGAAGAGGGTACAAATCTTGTCGCTATTTTCTTCCATTTTTTCAGCCCAGGCAGCGTGAGGCAGTGCCAACACCGTCTGGAAGACGCCGCATTCTGAATTAAAGGACTCCAAAATAAAGTGCTCTTGATCCCACGGGTCACTGAGACTCCGGAGGCTGGCTCGGAAAAACCAGTGGCCCGAGGTGGTGGTTTTCGACTGCCATACGGCGCTAAAACGAGGCTTTCCTCCGCCGTCCCTCTCTGAATTGCTGGGGGAAAACCCTGGTCTAGACCGCTTAGGAGGAGAGGCCGCTGTATGCTCATATTCACCCGAGGAGCCTAGCTCAACCTCTCCACGCCACCGCGGGACCACTATCTTCAGCACTCCCCAGTCGCTGGAGGTCAGAGATGCTACATTCGGTAAAGTTCTGAAAGTTTCACTCCCATCCACCTGGTACATACAGAGTTCTCCCGTCTCATACTTGAACATGTAGCCCCATCGGCCGCTCACTCTGTAGGGAACTAGAGACCATTCGTTGTGCAGAGACATGGACTAAGGCATCTGGACCCTCTGGTAATACACAACTCTCTTCACCGGAGCTCCGGGTATCGAGCGCGTCGATTCATAGATGGTTACAGCAGTCTCACTGATCACCGGAGGAGGAGTACTCTCTGCCCTGATGCACTTCAGTAACTCACGCTACTCGAGTCAGGAACCGCTTTGCCTCCGCTGACAGTGGCCTTGCCGGACCGTCCCACCATTACGCGACCCTCACCTCATTGGCTCTAAAACCCCGGAAGAGGCGGGAATCCAGGCACTGACGCGGCTTCCGGATTGACGAAATTTCGGGCTCTTGACGACGTTTTCGGCTGATGACGACATTTCCGGTCTCTAGCAGGGAGGAGGGACTTCCGGTTAAGGAGGGACTTCCGGTGATGACGTGGCAGCTTCTGATTGGACGATACAACCTGTCAAATCACTTTGATGAATGACCGTCACGCCCCCTGTCATAAATCATGTCAGAACTAGGGTCATAAATCACTTTTGGCATAAGGTGGTGCATATCACTCTCTCCTGTTCAAAATGTGATACGATTCAATAATGATCTGACAACAATCTGACTTTAAACAATGCAACTTGGTTTTATACAATTCATTTTGCGATTCAAAACAATTCAACACAATACAAAGAATTTACAAGCCCACATCTGTTATAAACAAATAACATCACAATTATTTTGCCCTCTCTTTGCCCGTGAAGGATGTATTTGATACTTGTTTTTTATAAAGCAAACCAATAAATTCATCTTAAAAAGAAGTTTCAATTTCAGGGTACAGAGAGAGGATATTTTTTATTCTTAATAAATATTAAATCATAAACAATTTTTTTTTTTACATTTGTTTTTAGTCTTTTCTACTTTAAACAAGAAGCAGGGCTTGGGCAGGCTTAAAGAGATGTGTGGTTTTCTTGCAAGTCCACAGTGTCAGCTGGAAACTGAGGTCAGTTCATTACCTGTCATTAAGCATTTAATTTCAGTTTAATTCAGCTTTATTTGTAGGTGCAAATTCACAGCAAAGTAATCAAAAGGCAGAAATAAGAAAATAAATACTGATTACATTGTTCAAATGCGTGTGTCGCTATTGTCCTGATCTATCTCTGAAGGGTTTAAATGTGGTCAGCTCCATGTTTTTACACTACGTTTACATTAATATGTGTAAGCCTGTTTTTTCTGATATTTTTATGTCTGTGATTTTGAATTAATATTTTATTCTGTGCTCAGCTTGTGGGACTGCAAGTAGTCAGATCAGCTGTGCTTCTCTGGTATCAGGTTCGTGGTCTAATCCCTTCCATCTTAGAGATCTTAATCTGTTGGGAAATGAGTTACAGGATTCAAATGCACAAATGTGTGTTTTTGGGAAGAATCTGTACTTTCAACTGGAGACTCTGAGGTGGGTAAAATTTCACAAAGCCAAGCACTTATGCTGCCATGAACAAAATTCACTGTAAATTATCACAACACCTACTTGTCGTATATATATATATATATATATATATATTTATTTATTTATAATGGGGGTGAGCGTGGAGCTGGAGTATATATGGCCCAAGGGTCTGATTAGCTGCAGGTGTAGGTGATTAGAATTCCGGGGATTGACTGCGGTGATGTGTTTCAGGTGTGTCCGTGGCAGGGCCTGGTACAACAGTACCCCCTCCCCCCCCCAGGAGGCCTTCCAGGGTGACTACGGGACCGAAGACGAGGCTACCGACAGGGACGGGGTCCAGGCTGACTGGGATGTTGGAGGTGGAAGTCTCTGAGCTTAAAGGGATCCAGGACATTGCTACGGGGAACCCAGGACCGTTCCTAAGGTCCATAACCCTCCCAGTCAACCACATACTCCAAACAGCCCCATCGCCGCCTAGAATCCAGAATCTCGTGGATGGCAAACATGGGCCCGTCTTCTGTATCCAGCGGAGGAGGAGGCGGCTGAAGGGGACCAGTCACAGCACCAGACCCTGAGGAAGAGGGAGAACCCACAGGTGAATGAAAGGGTTTCAGTAGAGACACATGAAAGACAGGATGTATTCTCTAGGATGCTGGTAATTCCAGACGGTAGGTGACGGGGTAGATCTCTGTGATGACCTTGAAAGGACCAATAAACTGGGGACTTAGCTTTCGGCAGGTGTGGCAGGATCGAATATCCTGAGTTGACAACCAGACCAGATCGCCCACTGCATACTGACGCTCCTGGGTACGGCATCAGTTGGCTTGACTGGTGAAACGTCTGATGGCTAGTTGCAGGTGTTGATGCGCCTGGCTTCAGACTCGCTCACTGCAGCGGAACCAATCATCCACTGCCAGCATGTTGGCACTTTCCCCATTTCACAGGAACAGTGGTGGTTGGTATCCCAAGATGCATTCGAAGGGAGTGAGTCCGGTCGAAGTCTGACGGAGGGAGTTTTGAGCATACTCTGCCCACGGCAGGAACTTACTCCACGAGGATAGATTATCATGGCAGTAGCTCCTCAGAAAACGACTCACCTCTTGCACCTTCCTTTCTGTCTGCCCGTTGGTCTGGGGGTGATAACCGGATGACAGTCTGACTTTGGAAAAGTAATCCACAACCACCAATATACAAGTGTTACCTTTAGACAAGGGAAGATCAGTCAGGTAATCCACACCCAGGTGGGACCAAGGTCGTTGTGGAGTCGGAAGAGATCAAAGTTTTCCCTCCGGGAGATGACGGGGTCTCTTTGTCTGGGCACAGGTGGTGCACCCAGCCACAAAACGACAGATCTCAGAAGACATCTCAGGCCATCAATAACGAGGTTGGAGTAACGCCAGCGTGGCCTGAGTACCAGGATGCCCTGTGCCAGGAGTGGAATGAGCTGATTCGATGAGTGACATCCGGAAGTCAGGAGGAACGATATACGACCTGTCGGAGTCTCGAGGGGTGCCGGCTGCTCTTCCAGGGCCTCTTGGATGCACTCCTCTATGGTCCACTGGATGGCCCCGATGATAGCCCAAGGAGGCAGTATGATCTCGGGGGCTTCAGAGGTTTCCTCCTTTTCATGCAGCCTGGATAGGGCATCTGCCCTGTGGTTTTTGGAACCTGGAATGTATAGAATAGAATAGAATAGAAATACTTTATTAATCCCTTCAGAGAGCCCTCAGGGAAATTTGGTTACCAGTTGCAACACAACATCAACAGTATAGCAGGACAAGCACAAGACACAATATATACAAGTACAAAGCAAATAGAGGCAAATAGAATGCAATAACTATAACAACAATACCAAAAAGATAAGTTAAATAAAAAAATATAAACAAGCATTGCACACAGTAGAGGTGGTACAGATACCCAGTTCAATTAATTAATAAAGAACTTATTGTGCATGTGTTCTATCAGGCGGACTGCACACCTCCCTCTCCCCCCTCCTTCTCCCCTTCCTGCCTAATGCAGAGTTGTACAGTTTGATGGCTCAGGGGACAAAGGAGTCTCTGAGCCGGTTGGTCCTACTCTTGGGGAGGAGCAGCCTGTTACTGGTCAGGCTTCTCTGTGCACTGATGACAGTGTGCAGAGGGTGACTGGCATCATTCACAATAGCCAGTAGTTTTTTTAGTGTTCTCCTCTCTGCCACTGTCACCAGGGAGTCCAGCTTCATGCCAACCACAGAGCCCGCCCGCCTGATGAGTTTTTCCAGCCTGTTAGCACACCTTTTTGTCATGTTACCCCCCCAGCAGACAACAGCATAAAAAAGCGTACTAGCTACCACAGACTGATAGAACATCAGTATGAGATATTAAAGTCAAATCTGGTAAAAAAGAGCGCCCGCCTGGCTTGACGTGGATGCAGGTGGCAGGCTTCCTGGAGGTAGGTGAGATTTTTGTCGTCAGTCAGGACTTCAAAAGGATGTTTAGACCCCTCCAGCCAATGTTGCCATTCTTCTAATGTCAGCTTGATGGCCAGAAGTTCTCGGTTGCCCACGTCATAGTTCTGTTCAGCAGGGGTTAGTTTTTTCGAGAAGAACGCACATGGATCAAGGTGATGAGAATGTCTGGATCGTTGTGACAACACCGCTCCTACTCCTGTGGTGAAAGCATCCACTTCAACACAGAAAGGGAGTTCTGGGTCAGGGTGTTGTAGTACGGGTGCAGATATGAAAGTCTTTTGTAGTTGTGTGAAGGCGTTATCTGCTTCTGGAGTCCAGGTAAGGGAGCGAGGTTGATGTTTGAGCATGGCTGTAAGTGGTGCAGCTACCATGCTGTAGTTGCGAATGAACCTGTGGTAAAAGTTAGAAAACCCCAGAAACCGCTGTAGGGCTTTTACCGAGGTAGGTTTAGGCCAGTCCAGGATTGTACAAACCTTCTTCTGAGCCATCTGTACACCAGCAGGTCCCACTATGTAGCCCAGAAATTCGACCTCAGGCTGATAAAAATGGGCACTTTTCTGCATTCAGAAACAAGTTGTAGGTTTGGAGGCGCTCCAGCACCTGTTTCACCTGGCTGATGTGAGTCTGTAGATCTGGGGAGAAGATAAGGATGTCATCTATGTACACGATCAGAAACTGGTTAATCATGTCCTGAAAGATCTCGTTCATGAAACCCTGGAAGACTGATGAAGCGTTAGCTAGACCATTTGGCATGACGAGATACTCGTAGTGTCCCGTGGGGGTGATGAAGGCTGCTTTCCACTCGTCTCCTTGATGAATTCGGATGAGGTTATATGCACTTTGTAGATCCAGTTTAGTAAATACCTTAGCCCACCCAAAGCGTCTCCAGTGCTGACGGTACAAGTGGAAGGGGATATTTAAATTTGGTCGTGATTTGGATCAGGGCGCGGTAATCGATGCATGGCCGTAGTCCACCATCCTTTGTCCCTACAAAGAAGAAGCTGGAGGCTGCTGGAGACATGAAAGGGCGGATGTAACTCTGAGCCTGGGCTTCAGCTATATAATCCTCCATGGCTTTGGTTTCCAGGACAGGAAGGGGATAGATCTGTCCTGCAGGAAGTTTGCCCCCCGAAATCAGATCAATGGAACAGTTCCAGGGACGATGTGGGGGAAGCTGGGCTGCTCACCGAGGGCAAAACACATCCTGGAAGTGGGTATACTCAGGAGGGATGTTATGGACCGGGCTAATGTCTGGGCTTTCTATAGAGGTGGACGCTAGTGTAATCTGGTTTACCTGTTGTAATCGTGGAAGCTGGGGAAAACATGTAGGATAACAGGTGGGACCCCAGCGAAGTATTTTCCCGGTAGCCCAAGAGAGGATGGGAGCATGTTGCCGGAACCACGGTAGACCCAGGATGATATCAGCTTTGGATTGTTCTAACACCAAAAGGGAGATCTGATCCTGCTGTAAACAACCCACATGGCGGAGTTTGAAGCTGAATGGTGCGCTGAGTGAGATTCTTGCCTGTGATGGATTGGATGCTGCGGGGTGTTGGACAGCGATGGCACTGGAGCTGTAGACGGTTTCTTAAGGAGCCGGATATGAAGTTTCCTGTGGAGCCAGAATCTAGGAGAGCCATGACCGTCAGGGAACCAGCAGGTAATGACAAATTAACAGGTATTATGAGGGGATCAGAAGGAAGAGAAGCTACAGTGGCCAGACTCACCTGAGGACATGGAGGACGAGTGGGGCACCTCTCAATTAGGTGCCCAGCCTGGCCACAGTATAGACAGAGTCTATTCTCGCGACATCATTTTTGCTCGGTGCATGTAAGGCAGACAGTATCCACCTGTATGGGTTCTGGTGCATTCACGGCAGGAGCTATGGTGGCGGGTGTGAGGTCCTGAAGACAGCTTTCTCTCTTGTGAGCTACCTGAATGGCGAACTGAATGAATTTTTCCAAGCCGTGGCTGTCGTTGTGGGTTGAGAGTTGGAGTCGAAGGGACGGCTCCAGACTCATCCTGAAGCGAGTAAGTAGTGCTGCTTTGTTCCATCCACTTGCCGCAGCCAAGTCAGGACGTGCTCTGTGGTGGGACGGTTGCCCTGGCAAAAGGCGAGACAACAGCTCCTGGATGGTGGTATCACCGAAGGGAATCCCGAACACTTTCTGAAAGTGACATGTAAACTGCGTGAAGGATTGCGTCACTACGTCGTTTTGCTGCCAGATTGCATCTGTCCACTGGAGAGCTGATCCTGAAAGCAAGGAGATGATGTATGCAATTTTAGATCGTTTGGTGGAGTACCTGCTGGGGTTAATTTCTAGGTGGATGGAGCACTAGAGTAGGAATCCGCTGCATTGCTGTGGCTCGCCAAAAAACCGGTTGGTGGAGGAATCCATCCGCTGTATTCGGTCTTGGTCGGACCTTCTGTTATGAAGGACCTCTCACAGACAGATCAAGATTAACAAGGTTAATTCACAAACGGAATCTTGACAAAGGAGCTTACGACACCAAAGTTCAAGGATAAGACAGGTAAGTCGGGACCGAGAAGGGGAAGACAGGAAAGTCCAATTGAGTAGTAACAAGGTCCGACGAGGAATGAGAGTGGAGCTGAAATATATATGGTCCAAAGGTCTGATTAGCTGCAGGTGTGGGTTATTAAAGCAATAAGCCCCGAGAAGCCGTGGGTTACAGGGATTTTACAACAGCGGAGGGGTGTGCTAAGGCCCGACGCGAAGCCTTACCCTTCATATTGCTTGTAAAATATAAATTTAATTAAAGAAACACACACATACACACATACATTATGTGTATGTGTATGTGTATGTGTGTGTAAAAACAATTTCCAACGGAACAGGTAAGTTGCGCTCAGAGCTATTGGTTGCTAGGCAACGCTACGCCCGTTGACACTGGCGCAGGAATATTTTGTGATGAGGTCTTACCGGGTCTATGTGTGGGTTACACTCAATATATCACGGCATGGAACGCTGCTCAGCCAATCACAATTAAGGATGAGAAACACCCGTTTTATAATAAAATTCTGGGGATTGACTGCAATGTGTCAGGTGTGTCCGTGGCAGGGCTTGGTGCAACACCAGCACTGCTGAATACAATACATTAAGAGAAAAAAAGAAAAAAATATGTAGGGAATAAAGAAGAGAAAAGAATATGGAAAAATAAATTAATAAAAATAATGAAAATATGTGCAATATTATTTATTTTTTTTATGTCATAATTTGTGTGTTTTAGCCTTAGTTTTATGTTCCTGTGAGTTTGTTGTTGTTGTGAGTCTGTTCTGTTTCCTGTTCGTTAGTACACCTGGTTTAAGACTTATATTTATGTATTTTGTGTTTGGAAACCAATTGTTTGGCCAAAACATGATATAATATTTGGCATTAGGAGTAATATTTGTGTTCTATGTCATTTCTGGAAAATAGCGTTGGTTTAATCAGGCTCAGTGTTACAGCCAGTCATGCCACTCACAGCCAGTCATGCCACTCCTCCACCTGCAGTCCCCTGATCCTCCACACCTGGTCCTGATCTGCTCATCTTCATCAAGCCAACCTGTCACACCTGTCTCCCATTGACTCATCAGTCCTCATATACACCAGCACCACAGTCACTCCCTGTCAGACTTTAACCTACGCTCCTACAGGATTCATCCCATTTCCTTCACTGGCCATTTTCTGCAAAGTCTGTAAGAACAGTTCCTTTCATTCTTGGTTCTTAATAAAGTCTGTTAACCTGTCATGTGTCTCCGTGGGGTCCATGCGTAACAGAAGGCCCGACCTTGGTCTGCTAACCCTCTGGGTTGTCCTCCAGAGATCCGGCCCCAAACTGCTCGTCTTCCCATGGTCCGGTCCCAGTCAGTCCATCCTCCCCAGTCCCGGCCCTGGTCTGCTCACCCACCAGGCCGTCCTCCAGAGATCCGGTCCAGGTTTTCCCATCCTCCAGGATGCTCACCTGAACTCACTTTGCAGTTGTCTCCCCAATGTGGTTGTCTCTGCCTTCTGGCAGTCCTTCCGGGCCGTCTGGAATCAGGCCCTTGGAGGAGGGGGGGGGTACTGTTATAGCCAGCCATGCCACTCACAGCCAGTCATGCCACTCCTCCACCTGCAGTTGGCTTTCTCCTTTTTCATCTCTTAATAAAGTCTGTTAACCTGTCATGTGTCTCCGTGGGGTCCATGCTTAACACTGAAAACAGTGAAAGTGTCTATTTAAGCAGCACAGAAACCAGCACTCTCAATCACGCTACGTGTTTTCATTTCTGTCACACAGTTTCTGTACAGCCAGTTTAATAGGCACTGTATGACTTTGAGGCTCGGGAAGAAGATGAAGTCTCATTAAGAATGACATCATCATCAACTCTAAGACCATCAGTTATGGTTGGATGACCGAGACTGCCATCAAAATATGTTGAACGTAAGTAGCGTCACACCGTCTGAACCAGAGTTGTGAAGCTCAACTTAAAAAAGACAAAGATATCCATCCACCATTAAAGCATCATGGTAGCTTGTGATTAGTGGACAAATACGATCCATGAACTCAGCTGTTTCAACAGAACAGGCTGCAGTTCTCCAGAGGGTCCATCAGTTACAGAGCTGAACACAAACCAGCTGAAAAATTCTGACAAGCTGGCTTCTTTGAATTAACTCTTTATATTCCAGCACAAACTGGGAAAATTCAAGGTGATTATTTAATAATAAAACATTTATTTAGTTAGAATTAATCATGTACATAAGAATATCATGAATGAATATATTTAACAAATAGCTTTTATAATACATTAGACCATGACCTTATGACCAAAGAGCCCCGATAGTTCACCTCTAGAGCTGAGTAAATATGTAGAGATCATTTACCTGTTCTAAAGGTGGCACACACACTCACACACCCCCAACAAAGACGACAATTTAATACCAGAGTTTCTAAGAGGAAAGTTGTTCTGACTCAGATCTGATGAAGAGAGTTCTGGGGAACTGGTTTGTCTTCTCCCATCAGGTGTCTCTGGTGTCAAACTGGATTCAAACACAGAGTCTGGTTCTTCCGAGGGTAAAAAGGAGACGATGAAGGTGAGAAAAATAATTATCTGACTTTCCACACAAATTTAGAGCTCAGCACTCAGCAGGTCAATGAAAGATTTTAACGTCTGCGGCTGCTGATGCTTGTTCAGAGGGACAGACATCAATGCTGTGAGTATAAAAATTGGTTTATAGATCAGATTTTGAGTTTACTGCAGTGCAGACAGGCGAGTTTTATCTTAACCTTGATCTCATACTGCACCATATCACAGAAATGTGATTTTCTTTTTCTTTTCAGCATAATTTCTCTGAATTGAAGCTTTGTCGTCAAAAACTGTAGAATTCATGATCTGCACAAAATGCTTCAGTTATGTTCAGACTGTAATAATATTCTGAATAGAAATTGGTTCATTTGTCGTAAATCATGTTTCTTTTACATTTCAGGCTCCTTCAGACTTCACTCCAGAAATTGAAACTGAAATTCCACAAGTCTTGTACAGGTGATCATCAAACTCATCTAATGACCCTGTTTCACCAGACTGAAGCTGTTTGTACTGCTCTG